>NW_020528574.1:0-73327 GCF_003368295.1 Carassius auratus
AGATCATCAGAGCAGTCAGATGTGAGTCATGGATCTAGCTTGAATGCATTTTTTTAAGTGTATTTTGAACAAAACATTGATGTAATTTTTTTGTATTTCTTTGTCTTAGTTCTTCACAAGAGTAAGCTGACACACACTGACTTGAAACCAGAGAACATCCTCTTTATTAATTCAGAGTTTGACATCAAGTACAATCCAAAAATGGTAAGGAGAGACTGACTACATTTAGTATTATGTTCTATAAATAATATTTAATATTTTAAAAATGTTTTTTTTTAAGGTTTTATAGAACAATTCTATTTTTAAAAAATTCTAATACTCAAAATTACTGAAGTTTTAGTAATTGTAGTAATTCAATGTAAACATATTTCAGTTATTTGTTAGTGGGACTTTTTAAAATTTTTGTTTACATTTGTCATTAAATATATTTCAGTTCAGCCCAATCTTGGGTACTTTCAATAGTTTTAGTTAACAAAAACAGAACTGATTGTGCATTAATTGTCTTGTTTGAAATTGTAGAAGAGGGATGAGAGAACGGTAAAGAATCCTGATGTGAAAGTAGTTGATTTTGGGAATGCAACATACGAGCATGAGCATCACACCTCAGTGGTGTCCACTCGACATTACCGAGCTCCAGAGGTTATTCTGGGTAAGTAGTTACTGATCCATTGATTTTTTATTATATATATATATATATATATATATATATAATATAATATATATATATATATATATATATATATATATATATAATATATTCTGAGGTACATGGCACACTTGATATGATTGCATTTATTGTGAGCTATAACGGAGCTATCTGTCTGTTTCTAACAGATCTTGGCTGGAGTCATTCCTGTGATGTGTGGAGTGTGGGTTGCATTCTTATTGAGTATTATTTGGGATCGACTCTATTTCAGGTCACTTTCCTCTGAGTTCACATTAGTTCATTTATGGTCACTTTGGATACACATGACTTGTTGTTTCAGAACTTATAAATTAGTTTCTGGTTTTTTAAATTACAGACACATGACAGTAAAGAGCATCTGGCCATGATGGAGCGAGTGCTGGGCCCTATACCCACACACATGCTGCAGAAAACAAGGTAATTTCAGGATTTTTTGCAGGATTTGTGGTAATATATACATTTTACAACTCTAATTTAGTCATGGAAATGGAAAACACATTTTTGGGTAAAATTGGAAAAATCGTTATCTAGGAACCACAGATGCCTGAAGTAAACAATGTAAACAAGAATCAAAATGGCTTTTTTTCTCTAATTATGCAGGAAGAAGAGATACGTTCACCATGATAAGCTGGACTGGGAGGTTCACAGCTCCTCGGGTCGTTATGTTCGGAAGAAGTGCAAGCCGTTGAGAGTAAGTTTCTCATTCAAGTTTTGGGTCCGTTGTGGTTTTTGTTTTTACTTGAAGCCGATGAGACATCTAGAAACAAACAACTTAAGAAATATGACTTTTTAATTTCTTTGCAGCAATACATGGCATCCAGTGGCTCTGACCATGTACAGCTGTTTGATCTCATAGAGAGGATGCTGGAATATGATGTCACGAAGCGGATCACCCTGGATGAAGCCATCAAACACCCTTTTTTCGACTTGATCAGGAAGACAAAGAAATAAGTGATGGATTCTCTTGATTTTTTGCTATAGTTCCTCTCTGAGAGAGGCTGTTTCAGTTGACTGTATCAGTCCTCTGTATAGATCATACTCTGCTCCCTTCTTGTTTATATTTATTGTGCTTGTTTTTCAGTTTAGTGTGACCTATTGCTCTGGATTTCTTCATTGATTTGTGCTTGTGTTATCTGCATTACTTGACAGAATGATGAGTAACTGTGAATGGGGCAAGGTTTTAGGGTATTAAACGTACGATAATTGTCACAGATTTGTTAGCATTATCAATATAAACGTAGTGATATTTGTAAATGTCTTTTCAGTTTTTCCTTTATGTAAATAAAATAAGTTGATCAATATCGTTTGTCTCATTGTGGTGTAATGTTCTCAGGCGGGCAATAGGGGGCGGTAGATCACAACTCAATTTTCACTTGCAAAATGTATTTCTGCTTCTGTGTTTATTAAAGTATTGTCGATGAGGGACAGTCAAAGTGTGGTTTAGGGATAGTTTGGTTTATATTTAACGTGTGTGTATATATACTAGATACACTATATACTATAGATAAACAATATATATTAGTCAACATTTGAAGTGGATCAAAAGTTGTCATAAGACAAGAATGGGTATGGTTTTGGTTTTAGAACAACTGATGAAAGGCTTTGATCCTTAAAATGTTGACTACTGTATATATATATACATAATACATACACACACACACAAACAAACGCATACATTGGTTTTCAGACTTTGGTTCACAAACGTTATAAAAATGTATTTGAAAGATACGAACATCGCAACAACATTTTGCCTTAATCATTTTTGTTATCGTCATCGGTGGAAGCATAGACAAATACTTTATTACTGGCATTATTTGTCGGTTGTACGTGTAACGTTTAATATCGCAGAAAAGATTAATCTTGACAGTCTGTACAGCTGTACCATGGGCGCAAGATGAACAGAATGCATCCGCAAAAACGCCTAAAGAAATTCATTTGAAAATGTCTCCACAAAATATTGTACAGACTAATTCTCAAACAGATTCTGTGTGTGGAGAAAACAGCCTGAAATAGATAAAACTCTCACACATTGTTCATAGCTGCTTTTGGACGCTCTCCGCCAGTCATTTCATGCTCGTTACACACAGACGTCACAGGCGCGCGCAACATTTGGCCAATTTAAGAATCTATGAATCGACACGCGTCTATGACGGACGAAAACGCCGTTCACTAGGTAGTCCGCATACAAGGTTTTGAGACACTCATGCTGTTCAAAGCACCGTGTGCTGCTCCGCGCTGCTCACTCTGACAGCCACATCTCATCGATCAAGAGCTGATCAATACTACAAGTCATCTAACTATCGGAAACTAACTGGAGACTTTTTAACAGAATGGATCAATCTGCGGACGGAAATATAGAAAGCAAACAGAATTCTGCGAAACCGTTTTGTCAGCGCTATTTAGTGTCTTTTCCAACCACAGTGTGTCTAGTGTTATCGCTGAGTTCAATAGCGGTGTGTTTTCTCGTGAGTTTCAAAACGCATCAGATGGAGAGCAGGCTGCGCGAGCTGGAGATAAAGATGACTGACATCTGTCAAGAATCACCCAAGGACATCTCTGTCCCACAGGAACTGCGGGAATCCATTGAAACACTCTTACAGGAGGCAAGCATTTGAATTCTTCATAAAGGAAAGCTGCAACACATGTTTCACGTGTTTCTGTAGTATGTTTTCCAATTTAATTTAGGCTCTGATTAATTTTGCCGCTTGTTCTAATTAAAACCATTAATCAACCCATAGCCTGCTCGCTGTTGCCAGAGAGTTTTAAACCTATTTAACTAAGTAATACATTTACCAAAATAGTATGAAATCTGAAAACTCCTATCTATCTGGTCTAGCATAAAGGATTATAGATAGCTTATAATTCTGCATGTGGAGCAACAGGTGCGTTTATGTGATAAGAGTGATTTTTAATTTAATAAACATGCTTAATTTAAATGAAATTAAATAAATGAAATTCTTCTAATTGTGATGTATTAAAATAAACTAAAGTGAATGTGCTATAGACTACATTCTTTCCCCCGTCCTATGTCAAGAATTACAGTATTCAAATATATACTGTATACGTCAGTTTATATAAAAATGTATATTGTAATATAGTAAAGTGTGTAAAATCAACATAAATTACTTACGTGTCACATCTTAATAAAGGAACGCCGCTGAATAATCAGTAGGTTACTATGTAATCCAGTACTATTAGTGTAATCATACTATGTTGTTTGCCAGTGTTTTTATAAACTATTTAAACTAAGCAGTAATGGCAAATTCACACCTTTTTTCTATTCAAATATGTAGACCCATGACCACTGACACTTCTGGTGTCTATTCAATATTCTGATTATCAGAGTGATAATCAGGATGGGATTTATTGATGACTGATTCATAAAATTTGACCTTTGACCTCTATAACCAAAATTGTAATAATTAATTTCCTCCATGTTGTTTATCAACATTTCAGAGGGTGAATGAAGCGATGCCGAAGTTGCGTGTGGCGAGAGACGTGACACAAGACTGCAACTGTCCTCCAGGTACGTCCACGTATCTGCTCTCAGAACAGTGTTCAGTTCCAAAATGTGGGATGAAACCTTACAGAAACTGATAAATTCATCAATTTCTTGTTCTTGAACAGTGATTGCAAAGCTGTGATGTGGATGAGAGGAATATTTGATTCTGATTGGTCAGTTAAATATTGTTGGATAATGATGCTTAACTGTAAAGTCATTTATTTCCTACATACTTGTGTAGTTTGATGTTTCTCATTTCATTCTTTTAAAGATACCTTAAATGTTTAATGTCTGTTTAGAAGTAATATAATCAGTCTTTCATGCTTTTAGAGTTTATTGAGTGATTATTTTGGCTGACTGCAGTCGTTACATGCAGGGTTTCTTAAGGCAATTACAATTAGTAAAGATTATATTCACTTTACACTGCTCTGTGCATTTCCAAGTGTGATTATAAATACAGAGGGGAGGAGAAAACGTGCAGCTGTTGCATATTGATGAATTGGTGGTTGCGGAGAGGGTTTTTTTTGGGCTCCTCTTTCACAAAATGTGGTTGTTAAACATGGGGTTGGTGGTAATTTGAGTTTGGGTGCATTGAGAAACTTCGAGGAACTGCTGTCCTTCTTTTTCACAATCCCTCTTTACATTGAGTCATGGTGCCCTTTAAAATCCAGTGTTTCCATAAATGTATGCTGGTTCACATCTGAGGGGAGACATTGATGTCGCAGGACAAGAGGGAGGTCATAAGCATCTGTTTATAGGTTCTGAGCATGAGTGTGTGTGTGAAGGGGCCCCGAGTATGCGTCTGTGTGAGTGTGTGTGTATTTCTGTTTGTTTGTGTGGGTAGTGCTGCAGAAGGCCCAACAGAAGAACTGAACTGTAAGGTGAGACCCTTTCATTTTAGAAGCAATGGTTGCCACCTGAAACCTGAAGCGTTTTGAGCGGTCCTGGCAGGCAGGATCAGAGGGAGAAGTATTTCTGTCTGCACAACAGACATGAGCCCAAAGCGCTCGCCATTGGGCAGGATATAATGCCCCCTACAGGAGATGTTTGGAAGGACACTGATGGGAGGAATAGTTTAAAGGGGTCATATGATGTTGATAAAAAGAAAATTATTTAGTGTAATGCAATGTGTTTATGCCGGAGGTGTTGAATGAGCCGCGGCCTCTTTCTTTGTGTGAACATTTGGACTGCATTATGCAAATCTTCCCACATAGTGACGTAGCTATGTGGGGCGTGTTAGAATGAGCCGTTTTAGGGGGGTGTGGATGAGTCTTAATTTTAATAAAGAATATCTCTTTGGGTTTGAGACTTTAATCTTTGCAACTTTACAGATCTTCTTTATGCACCAAGAGCTTGTAACACTCTAAAGAGAACGGAAAAATTGAAATCGCATCATATGACCCCTTTAAAACCTGACTGACTATTTGTTAAGCACAAAAGTTTATTAGATTTTTTTATATAATTAAAACATGATATTAAAATATATTAAAAAATCAGTCTACTTTAATTTGGAAAATTCCATTTTTTAAAACCCATACATAATAATAATTATTTCAGGGCTTTTATCATTATTATTGATTGTGAAAGCCTTTAAAAAAAAAAATGGATTTAGAAAATGGAGAGCATTTTTTAAAGTAATTAATTAATTAATTAATTATTTTTTTACTTTTATTGAACACACCCTTGAAGAGTTGAATTGTTAAAATGGGAAAGAATTGACCATGCTAACCACAACTGTGATGTTTTTTACTTTCTAAGATTTTTCAGAATTGTAGAAATGCACTTGGAGGAGTTGTAGACGGTCGCTGTCATGTCTTTCTCCTTAAGCACATAGTTTCTTTCATTTCTACTTCCTCTATTCATCTCCACAGTAGAGTGAGTTCCCCTAATTATCTGTCGACTGAGATGGTTGTCCTTGCATGCTAAACAATTCCCCATCTGTTATCACCCTTTTCCACCAAACACCAGGCCCTGTTTGACAACAAGCTGTAACTCTCAAATGAAAGCACGAGAGGTCTTTAACTCGGTCAAATCTCCCTGTTTCATTTTTCAGGCTTGCATGTTCTCTGTCACTCTATTTAGTCCTTGGAAAGGTAGGACAAGGTCATGGATGCATTTCTCCCCTTTCCTACAATCATTGTCTCTAAGGATTTATTGTCTTTCATCACCCTTTTTTGAAAGTCTATTCAGGGAAACATCTGAGCTGTAGGTGTGGTGTGTGTTTTGTAGTGATTGACTGAAGCTAGAGGTCTCTTTGTCTTATGCCTATTTCACTTGAAGAAATTCTGATTAACTGATTCATTTTTTAACACATTAATACTTTGTGTGAATGGACTAGGATTATCTGTGTCCTGTTTGTTGTGTATAGTGAACCTGTATCTCATACAATAACAGCATTTCATTAGGAATTCCAAGATCATGGGACCAGTTCCGAGGATTTGCATGAATTGATAAAATGAGTTTGCTAAATGCAATATAAATGTCTTTTGATAAAAGCATAAATGCATAAATGTAAATGCATTCCATGTTTTGCCTAGTCTAAGCCTCAAAAATCATGCTCATGGACCACCTGCTGAAAGTCTGATGCATGCTGCACAGAAAAATGGCAATCAATTTCTTAACCTCAAATCTGATTTGCTGGCTGGTATCCAAATGATGCTTCACAGCATTATGCAGCTGAAACAGTAGATAATGCTACTGATATACCAGGACTGAGGGTTTGATTCCCATTAATCATTAATCAAAGGATTTGCTCACCCAAAAATGACATTTGCTGAAAACGTATGCTCCCTCAGTTCATCCAAGATGTGAATGAGTTTGTTTCAGCTTTGGGGAAATGTAGCATTTTGCACCAATGGATCATCTGCAGTGAATGGATGATGAAAAAGAATAGCTGATAAAACTCTGAAAAAAATGCAACTACTAGACTTTGTGTTTCCTTGACATCAATTCACATTTGCATATGCGTATATGGGAGACTGGAAATGCAAGCTGATTCATAGACATTTTGCATTCCACTGCAAATGACAGTTCAAGTTTGGTGAACTGTGACCTGGCCTTACATAGTCAACATCATAAGTGGACAAAAAGAGTGGCCAGGATATCATATTTACCCATAGTTACACAGTTCTATCAAGCACATCAAAGCACAACTGAAAGTATTGGGCTCATCTCATTTGAAACAACAGTAAAATACAGTGTTTCACATTTTGCCTGCTAGAGATTACTATATTAAACACCAGTGAATAATTGATCTTTGACCTGTTAATGACTGTGAGAGGTATTAACATACAAAAGGTGTTAGAAAGGCTTAATCTGGATGGGTTTTTAGCAGCACTCAGAAATCAGAGAGGGTTTCGGGTGTGGCAGTGGGATCTGATGGACTCAGCACTGTATTTACTTTCATCCCTCCAAAAGGTCCGGCTTAAAATATCCGGCCAGGGCATGTGCATATGTGTAATATCTCACCAGGAAGTGGTGCAATTAGATATGCTGCCCATGGCTGTGCAAAAGAGACGGGACGTGCAACTAAGAATTAGGACCTTCCTTCTGTTACATATGTACACATACTCGCACTTGTTTAGTGGTATGCAGTTATGAATGCGCACATGCACATCTGTGCAGAACTGCTATATGAAGCAGAGCAGATTTTGCTGCAGGACTCATTTTGCATTGAATGTCAAGTGGCGACACTAGTATTTTTGTTTAAAATATATTGTCTTTTTTGTGCTTAAGAATATTCTGACAATAATTTCATGTCAGTTTCAAACTTTTAATGAATTAATTTAATTTATTTATGAATATCATTAATATTTATATTGTTATTTGCATATAGCTTGTTTTCTCCTGTCTTGCATTTTTAGGCCATGACCCACTATCATTTAATGTTACGACATCTTTTATATTACTGATGATATTGAGCACTTATGTTCTGACAGTAGTCTGCAGGTTAAGAGGAGCAAAGGATGTTGACCCCAGTCTCTGTATGGGTGGCACGGCAGGCCCCTCGAAACGTTCCCCTTTACTTGTCTTTCAACAGCCATCTTATTAAAGTTTGCTTTGTAAAACCACACTCTTTGCATTCTTCCTTCTGAAAAATAAACAGCTCACAGCCCTGTTGGTGGAGTCTAAATACTTCAACCGTACCGACCCCAACCGCTTATAAAACATTTCTAGCTAACAGTTCACTGAGGCAGGTGGTGTGCTCAGATTTATGGTTTAAAAACAATTTGAAACCGCTTCAAATGCATTTAACATCTTTAATGTGACATATTTTGACTGAAAAACAATATTCAGTGGGGAATGATGTATATATGAATCATGTATAATAACATGTAAAGTAAAGTAAAATAAAATATTTTTTAATAATTTAAATTATATATTGTCATTAAAAATGAACAAATGCACATTTATCCAGCTTTTTTGTTACAGCACTGATCAGTTGATTTAGATTAGAAAATTGCATGTGATGTCTTATTGCCTGTTACTGTATGTTGACGTCACACTGGCTCAAAAAATAGTGAACAGACAATAATATCTCAATATATCTCGCCATTTTTGCCTGCGGGCTTGTACTGTACAAGGAGTATGATTTGTCTTTGGTACGGAGGAGATTTGCAGTGTGGCATCTCAAACAGTCTCTCAGCATAGCTTGCAGTATTAACTAAAATAGAAGGCTCTGCTAACCCTCATGTGCCTGATGACCTTTACTGTCCCTGGAGTTCAAGGCTGATAATGGGGCGAATTTATTAAAGCATGTCTCTTTTTAAGACCCGGCTAAGACAGCATGGAAAATTAATTTTGTACAACAACTTTTGTGCAGTGGATTGCGTAGCTTAGCCTTATACACAGTCATGAAACCTCATATAGAAAGGTTTCATTACTGCCATTTGTTAAAAATGATTTAATTTGATCAGATTTGTGACCACGTGTGGGCCACATTCCAGAATTGCCTTCCCCCTTGTGGAGTCTGACACAGCGCTCTTACTGTAGGTCACTAGATTCCAGTGCGCCAAGGTGTTGCATGGGAACGAGAGGCGCTGATGGGGGAATGGAAGTGATTATATTGTGTTAAGTTTCATTATTGAATGTTACAGGTGACATGGAAAGTTGCCATTAAATTTAACGAGTGAGAGCGTGAAAAACGGTTAACACTTTACGCTTGTGTGCATCAGTTGCTTTGAGCGGCTTACCACCTTCACACAATGGATTCTCCTTGAACTCCCACCTTGAACCTGATCTCAGATCTGCATCTGTATACAGCTGCATGTTTCCGCAGTGTAGACTTCAGTAAGCTTTCTTGATTAGACTAGGACGTGGTGCAATGGCAAAGAACTACAATATATTTTTCACATTTTGTTCATTTTGATATTTATCACTATGTTTAATAGATCTATTATGTTCTGTTGAAATGTTAATTTTAAAAGTTCAAGTGCAAGGTGCCTTTTAATATGCAGTCTAAAATGTCCCTGATGTTGATATGAAAAATTCAAGCGCTATCCTGGTTCACTCTTTGTTCAGTCTGCTGTTACAGTGTGAAGTTTCAGGCCACATTCAGATCCTATCCTGTATGAATTCTGTATGAATTCAATACTGAACCCAGCTTCATACTGTACAGCTTCATAAAGACTGGGAAATCTGATAACTGCTTGCATTTTAGCGAAGCACACTTGGTCATCTAGATTTGTGCCAGATATAAAAAATTGTGCCAGATAATAAAATTGTAAATATTTTATAAAGCTTTTCATTTGGACGATGCTAAAATGTGCAAAAATGTATTTTACATTTATCCACACACACAAACACACACACACACACAAATATATATACATATGGTATTAATACTTATCACTTAAAATATGAATAAAATATTAATCAAATACACTTAATCAAATGGTCTTGATAATTAAAAATTTTATTAAAAAATTTGTTTATGCAAAAAATGTTGAGCCAGATGCATTTCTTAAAAGTTTAACTTTTTAAAATATAAAAATCTTTGAAAAAAGCACGTTTCCATAGAATAACTAGTGCTGTCAAAAGATTAATCGCAATTAATCACATCCAAAATAAAGGTTTTTTATTATATAATATGTTTGTATGCTGTGTATATTCATTATGTATATACAAATATACACACATGCATGTATGTATTTCAGAAAAATATATATATATTATGTAAACAAAAACTTTTATTTTGAATGTGATTAATTTCGATTAATCATTTGACAGCACTAAAAAAAGCAATGGAAAATGCATTTTGTGAGAAACGTCTAGCAGTCACCTAAAAACCACTCTGCAGAGCAAAACCTGGTAAACCATTAGCACTCCAGAATCCGGGTACAAATGTACTGCTCATATTTTCTATAGAAAATGTCAAATTTGGTTTTATTCACCACTTCTCATATGTCTACATGTTTGTGATGTTTTCAGTGGACCAAAACCCAAACTGAGCTGAAACATGACTGTGGTAGTCGCATCTGTCTGTAACATTCAAACCATCCAACCTATACTATCATTAAACGGTCCTTATTAAATGAATAAATAGCATATTTCAAAATCCAATAATGCAGCCTGGTGATAAATGGTGTTATTAGATCTTTTAAATTATTAAAGATAAACAGAGAAAATTGATTTAGACACGGTTTACAATGATACTTTCGTTCCTGAAGCCATTTGTGCTCCTTTGATGTACACTTTAAAGACTAACAGAACTCCGACTTTTCCCCACCACTTTTGAGGCAGTTTACAATTCAGTATCGATCTATCCTGTCGTTCCCTAACCGCAGTCGAGTGAAGTCTTCTGTCGTAAACGTTCTGTGTAACCTCTAAAATCCCATTTGGCAGGAAGAGTGCTTTTATAACTTTCGGGTTGCAGTAGCATGGGCCGCCCTGGACCTCTGCCTGAGTGAGAATCTTTCAGCACCTGTTAAAAAAGTTAGTGCTTGTCTTTCTTCTCAATGTGCAAATGTGTGTGTTTGAGCCTGCATGCTACCAATGTATGTGTGTGTGGTTTTCTTCATAGCCTTAAATTGCTCACATAAAGAAAAGGAAAATACATGAGCTTGTCAGCTAATTAAGATCGTTAAACAGTTATTTCGTGGTATTGCGCAATTAGACATACAGACTTGCCTTTATTTAATGTTTTTTTTTTTTTTTTTTACTGTGAAGCCAGGGATTACAAAACTTTGTCAACCAAACCACTTTGGCCTAAAATATTTATCTAAAGTACCCGTGAGGTTTTCAAGTAAATATTTCAATCATATAAGAACACATTCACATTTTAAACATGTCTATCTTTTATGTTCATTTATATAATATCAGCATTTATTGACAGGTTTCGAATGGATATACATGTACATAACAAATATAAACAATGCTTACACATAAACATACATATTTGTATGACAAGATATTTATGTTAATATATGGAACTGTTACGATTTCTACTAGTTTTCATATATATCATTTATGGATATATATATTTATATATATATATATATACACACACACACATACACATAAATAGAATTGGTGTATGGGATATACCTTTTTCTAAAAGTCATTCTTGCTAAATCTTTCTAAAATTCGAGTTGTTGCTGTTTGAGAAAACGTTATAGATTAAAGATTGTAACGTTTATTACTGACAGGTTGATCGCTTCTCAACACAGAAGTTTTATCTTTAAACCACATCTTATCAAATTATAGAAGATTATCGTTCATTTAAACGGATGAAAAACAGTTGATTACTGGTTGAAAGTTCATCGCTCTGGTGACGTACTTCAAAGATCCAGATGTGTGCTGTAAGCACTGCGCTTTGTAAAACTATTCCCATTACTAGACAATTGAGAAGGACAGCAGGTATTACAACAAGCATACTTATATGTTATCTATAACAGTTACTGTTATATGTAATGTTATCTGTTCAAAATATATGTGTATTTGTTTTGTTTCTCTCCATCTCTAAAACAGGGTTATTAGTATGTGTCCTTCATGGATTCAGCATGTTTTGTTTTGTCTGTGGGAACTATGAAACGGAAATACTATGGGTTGTAGTCTTTTTTATTACCTCTGTAAAACTGGGTTTGTTGAATTTACTGAGTTTACAGCAAATGGCTTCATGCTTTTAGGGGGTCGTCATTAATTTGCCTTTTGCTCAACACAACAGACATGAGTAATCCAACTTCAGTAGTCGAAAAGGTCTTATGCCGTTTGCGCTAAAAGACTATCTTCATTATATGTTCAGTAGTGTTCTCAAATGTGTCTTATAAATCAGTGTTTATCAGTAGCCTGTTTATAAATGTTTTAAGGATTGAGACTCGTTCTGTAACGAGAGCGAGTTAATGAGAGAGATATGCTATAGGTATGCAGTAAGGGAGCGTTTAATCAGAACAGCATTGCTAAAATCCTTCTTGCTGATATTGAGCCAAAAATCCATTTAAATGTGTTTTAATAGCAATGACTGGCTTCAATGAGCAATTACTGTGATTAGAGCCTGCTGTTTCTATATGGATTGTCTTAAAAGGTTCTTAAATGAGCCTGGAATGATCCTTTAATGGTCTTAAGTTAGATTTGGTAATGCAAACAAACTCCCAGTATTACACAAAACGGGATAAAAGATGGTTGTTAAAATAACAAAATAAAACTAAAACATCTTTTCTCCAAAAATACAAATAAATAAATAAATGAAAATTGATGAACACTTCAGTTGATGAATATTTGAATGTGTCACTGAAAAGCACTTATTTGACACAAGGGTGCAAGTTCAGGTTCATTTTATTTGTATAGAATATTTACATAAAAATTTTTAGCAATTACTTTAAAACAGACAGAGAAGGGGCTATTCTAATCTCTAAAGGCAGGGTATTCCAAAGTCATGGCCATGCCACCGCAAATGAACGCTTCCCTCTACACATAAGCCTTACATGAGGGACTATCGACAAAGCCAAAATAGACGGAGTGTCAAGATGAAGAAGTTCAGAGAGAAATACAGGAGCTAGGTTATATAGGGGTATATACAAAGAGAATATTTTTAAAGTCTATTCTCTGACAAACCGGCAAACAGTGTAGAGATCTAAGAATTGGAGTGATGTTTACATGTTTATGACACTGTAAAAGAAGTGTGTGGCTCTGAAATGTATATCCTAAAAATTGGGAATTCATTCCTATCTCAATACTATTATAGTTATTATTGATATTTTGAATTTATTTTTATTTGTATTTTTTATTTAATTTTTGAGTTAAAGTGATTTTTGCAATTTTTTATGTATGTCTATATAATTTATAGGGGTGACCCCAAATAGTCGACGATTCTATGCTTCGATTCGAGGAGCCTGCTTCGACTACCAATCTCACAGTGGAATATTCGCGGGCTGTTATGATTATGCCATTCTGACTATGGGCCCTATCTTGCACCCAGCGCAATTGACTTTGTACACAGACGCATGTGTCATTCCTATTTTGCACCCGCGCAAAGCGCGCTTTTCCCTCCACAAAAGCACGTCGCTAAACTAGTGAATGAACTTGCGCTCCCTGGGCGGTTCAGCGCAAAAAAGGAGGCGTGTTCCGGCGCAAACAATCCCTGGTGCTATTTTGCTGTTCCATTAAACAATTGCGCCACTGACCAGAAAAAACCTAGTCTAATGTCAGTGGCGCGTTGCGCGTTGTTCATTCTGCTATTTTAAGGGCGCATGCTTGACCATAATGTATAGCGTGCACAACGCGCATACACTTTGCTCATGTAATCTACACAGATGCAACAGTTATTTTTGCAAATCATAAATTGTTACACTAAAAAAATATTAACACATGAGATGACGGAAATCATTGTGGTGTGCCACGAAGATGTGAACAAAATAGGCATAAATCTAGCTTACAAATTATTCAGGCTAATTATTCTCCCATCCCCATACAACACAACTTCTCTGTCTTTGCTCTTACAAGAACATCAGTCTCCTCGGCTGTGAACCGCTCCTGGCGTGCGCCTCGTAAATACGCCATAATAATAGCAATCCATAATGGAACTTGCGCACCTGCTTTTAAAGGGAATGCTGGATGACGCTCTGATTGGTTTATTTCACGTTACGCCCAAACCACACCTATGAATAATGAAGCTGCTTCAGACCAACCCACTTTAGATTTGCGCCGGGCGCAAGAGCCATTTATCCCACCGGGAAAATAGCAACAGCGCCGAGACCCGCCCACAAACTTACTTTCGCTTCGCGCTTTGACACTTGCGTTTCAGATCGTTAAAATAGGGCCCATTATGTGAGCGCTCAAATTTAAAAACACATTTAAAAACTTTACCAAGACTCAAACTGACACAGGCAGAGACTGGATTTTTTTGAACAGGTAAGGTACAAGTGATTTTAAAACATTTCAGCCGGTGTATATATCGTGGATATATTATTTACCGGATATAAATTGCATTTGGTTTTGAGTCAAGCACTTTATTGTAGTGCTACGGTGATATCTCTTTACCGCGCAGCAGGAGTAGGACAAACAACAACGAAGAATATTAATAACTATGACTGGACTGTCACACCCATACCATTATAATGAGACGCTGTGAATTTTTTGAGTTTAGCTGCAGTGTTTCTGCATATTGTTTCGTGAAGAATGCGTCCACAAAATGAGTTCATTCAGAGCCCTGCAGAAACGTTCATGTGCATTCGGGCTCTTTTTGCAGATAGCAAGCATATTAGTCCTAATGTTATATGAATATCAGCAAAATTTGAAAAATCCAATTCGAATATGAAAATCCTTAGTCGGGATATAATTTATATAGTCTTTTTTATATATATATGTAAAGCTAAACTTTTCAGGTAAATTAACAATGATTGTATATATGGTTTTAGTTAACTATAACAAGCCTGTCTCAATCTCATGATATTCAAGAATGCAATTTGTTCTTCCAAGTTGATATGTTAAAAAGTGTCAAACATCAGATCCCAAATATTCATATATATATATATATAAGTTTTTCCAGATGTTGTGCATTGCTTTCACTGTGTATTGGTGAACACTCTTAACCACAAAATTTCTATGGTATGTAGTCAGCCAATATCTGTCCCAGAATCCCCAGACTGCAAGGGTTAGCTATTAAGTGTGTATGAATGTTTGGCAGCAAACCCTGTGGTAAACCACTGCAGAAAATACATTAATTATTACATTTAACCTTGTGGTACATGCTGTTTGGTATTGCAAAAGTTATTTGTTTTACCTCTAACCTCATAGAAGGTGGATTAAAGTCATCTATTCCTCTCTGTGGACATCAGATGAATTGTGAAGGATAATTCTCTTTCAACAGGTGGAGGAAAACAGAAAACGATCCCTTCCTGTGTGGTAGAATAATTGTCCAGTATATTTAGTAACTTTGCTATGCTGACAGATTGTCAGCTGTTGTGTGTCTAAGATTTATTCTGACTGTTTATTGGACACTCAGTTAAAGATATTTTAAGCCTATTGAAGGCATCTGAAATGTATTCAAGTTTTAATTCTTGTTCATCATGGACTTAATAATGCTAATTTTCGAAACTTGCACTATTAGTCAAAGATTTGCATACTTGATTGAATCTTCATTAATCTTGAAAATTACCTTTTCTTCTGATCTCATGACATAAAGACTTTTGTAGACATATAAATGGTTGCCTACACATACATTTCTCTTTAAGATCTGAAAATATACCCAAAAATACTGACTGAAAATAACAACAAATTGCAGTTTAGTATGTGAATCAGATGTTGATTTGTTAACTGATGTGTTTCAGTTAAAACTAGTCTGTAACTTTTTCAGGTAAAAATGATCCAAAATATATTTTTGGTCAAGTACATAACCAGCCAGTATTCATCTCCTTACCTTAGCCCAATTCCCAACAGTAAGCTTGTAGCAATGTTTTCTAATTTGAGTAGAACTGGTTGGTTTTCGTGAGAAATATAAACACGGCAATGTTCATCTTTGCATTACTTATTATGTTGCATTTGTTGATATGAAGAAGGAGTCCTGGCTAGGCTAAATCGCATGTGAGGATATTGCAGGTGGTGGATCATTAATAGCTCTTCTCTCAGCAGCTGGAATAAATAAACTTATCATTTTGATGGCGGAGGTCTATACGACAATTATTAGACAGCTGGAGATTCACTCGTAGTCACCAGTAGTCTACAGGTAATCAGTGCCGCTGCTAGCCATTTTGGTGCCCTAAGCATAATTCCTTTATGATGCCCCCGACCCCGAGAAAGAAAAAAAAAAAGTTTGTTTTTGCCAGTTTAACTTTTTATTACCAAACATAACTCAATACCAATAACACACAATAGAAGCATCACAGTATAAAACTTAAGAACACTTAAAAGAGAAGGAAAATCTTCACAGCTTTGCTGACTTTGTAAACAGTGAACAGAATAGCAAAATAAAAAAAATAAAAAAAATAATCCAGACTTTTTTTTTTTTTTTTTTTTTTGCAAATTCAATGTCACTTTGAATAAATTAAATTAAATAATCATCAATAAGTACTAGGGCTGTCACTTTTGTGAAAAAATCATTTTCGATTTTTAAGACATAAGTGTTCATTGAATCGATTGTAAAATCGATTTTCAATGTCTAAAAAAAAGACGTTTCCTTTTTCAACGTCAATAAACGGACGAACGTAAAGAGAGAGCTGGAAACACTCAAGTCAGCAATATTTGTTATTTATTGGAATGAAGTTTCATGGCAAAATTTTCGGGGTCCAGAGAAGAGCGTTTTTTATTCACTATATTAATTATTAAATATCTTTCTTGTTCCCCCTTTTTTGTTACATATACATGGCTAAAATGTGCCTAATATTTCTATAGGCTAATGAAATAATACCTGCATTAAAAAAAAAAAAAAATCATTAGGCTATTTTTGGTGCCTCCTCAGCACTTGGTGCCCTACGCACAGTGCGTTATGTGCGTGTTGGGAGCGGCAGCGCACATAGTGTGTATTAGGTAATGCTAATACACACTATATACACAGTCACGCAATGCTAATGTTGTTAACATGAACATTTTGAGAAAAAAGTATAAAAACAATAATTTGCATGGATGTGATATGAACTAAGAGATCATTAGATTTAATCACCATTGGTAGTGCAATGCATTGTTATACTTTTTTTCCTCCTCAGTTGGTCATAACAAAATTGGCAGACATGTTACTTGTTCAGATGAAGCCATGTCGATGCACAACCCACGTAATGATGAAAATTTCACAAATAACTGCAATTGCCGGTTTCAAACAGAGATGGCAACACTTAATGTGTTGGATTCACTAAAAAGAACTGGCTCAAAAGAGTAATTTATATGTGAGTCGAACAACAATGTTTTTGTTGTGTTTATTTCACAAAAAGAACAATTTGTGAATATTTTACTATATGTAAGGGGTGGATAATTTTATCAGTTGTTTATTAATCATGCAACAATATATATTAAGTTATAGTTTTCATTAATTATCTTTGCTGTATAGATGATAGCTTTGTCTAGTGCTCTTATGAATGTTCTAAGCATGACTTGAAAACTGAACTAATAGACTTCTTCATGGTTAGTGTTTGATTTCATTTCAGTCTGTAACCTACTTGTTCTACAGATCCGTTTATTAGTGTTAAACTTAATTATACATAAATATATTCATATGAGGAGTTTTAAACAGCAAATTAGTCATTCAGAGAACAAATTGTATTTTTGAACATGAAAAATTTACAGAGGTCTGGACCTCGTTGACCTCATGGCTACGAGCCTAGTTTGTGAAACAGACTACTCTGGTCGTATGTTTTATTACTGACTAGACGAATCGGCTCATAGGAATCATTTGTTCATGAGTCCAGCTACATAGTCATGAGTCAGAGTCATGCTGTATATTTTTGATTCGCTAAAAGAGAGTTATTTGTTTGTGAATCAGACCATATTTGTCATACTGTTTGTTAGTTTATATGTGCGAAGACAACTCAACAGAAAGACACCACATAGACACATAAATATTCAGATGAATCACATTAATTCAGGTAAATATTATAGTAAACCAAAAGAGCAGAACTTATGTGTTTAAGTCTGAACTGATCCAGTCCTTCTTACAGGTCCCCATGTGAATAAATACTGAAAATGTCATTGTGACTTGCAATATATGTTTGCACAATATAGTTTGAATGTGTATAATAATAAATTGTGTCATGTTAGGTATTTTCATAAAACTTTTCAAAAGTAGATTTAAAGTCTTCTGATGGTGACATTGGGGATGATGGTGTTCATAATATGTCTCACATGTCAGCATTGAGCACATACCCCTCAGGGCGTCCTGCTGGCCTCACTGGACAATTAGACCAACGCAACACCCGCTTCCATTCCCCCGCACCCCTCCTGAACCCAATATCCCGCTGTCCTTACCCCCTCTCTGCTCTTTAAGGACCAGACCTCCATCAGCGCACAGGCTGTATCAGATGACCTCATTAACCTGGCCTCTCCTCTAATGATTCAGCTACTGCTAACTGTCCATCAGCAGTTCACCTTTTGCAGCCCCCAGCGGTGGGTGCAAAACAATAAAACATGATGGTATTCATCCTTTTAGGATGTTTGCTTCTATTAATTTTAGACTGAGTGGCTCACTTGCAATGCAAACAGACAGTTTGGACAAAATTCAAAATCAGGATTTTGCCCATTTCCGAGGTAGTTCAGCATGTCTGTGACTAAAGTTGCCTCATGTCTTTGAGATTTGGAAATGATGCATTGCTTCTCTTTTTAAGGTTGATTGTTTGCAATTTTTCTGAAAAGAAAAAAATAAATTAAACAGGTCAGTGGTATTTAGTTGCCATCTGTTTGTGCATCTTTCTCTCTCACAAAAAAAAGAAAGGACTAAGGTACTTTTTTGTACCTTATTTACCCTTATAAGGTGCATATAAGTACCTTAAATATACATATTAGTACTTTAAGCAGTCCCTCCAGAAAAACACTGATTTTTTTTGTGATTGTTGCAGGCAAAAATCCTTGATTTTGCGGCATGTTTTCTTAAAAAATGCGATGGAATATGCAGGATATTTTTGCAATTTTATGCGATGAAATTGCGTGAACTTGCAAAAACTGCGGTTTGATGAAGAAGAGAAAAAAAAGGCTCACTAGGCTACTACCTTAATGTTAAGAGTAATTTCTTATTACTTCCTATGATAAGCGAGCATTCTAAATCACAGAATATTTAAGTTGCAATCTCTTACTGCAACGTAAATTATTTTACATACTACTAATATAATTAAAACTGTAAGTTTTTGGTACTGTTCTGTAGCAAAAACTGTAAAGTTGCATCAACTTCTGAATAAAACTACAACAGTGTTAGTAGCCTAGTGAGAAGGGGCTGTTGGGGGAATCACCCTTTTTTCTCTATTTCATCAAACCGCAGTTTTCACAAGTTCTCGCAATATATTTTGGCTCCACTGTCATGTAATAAATCGGGAAACTGCTTAGCGCGTTCTTTTGCGCTTATTTTTGTTGGCAAATAAGAATGATTTGCGCTTATTTTTGTTGACAAATAAGAATGATTTGTGCGCTTCAAGTTTCCCCTTGGTTTCACCGTGGGGTTTGCAGATGATGGTCACGTCACGTAATTACGTCACTTCATAAGGTTCCCATGGCAATAGGGGGAAATGGCACTTTACTTGTGTGGAGTAAACGCAACATTTTTCAACTTTCTGCTAATATATTTGCATATAGTTTTTTGCAACGAAAATACAGGCATTATGAAATCATGCTAGCCCCGCATATTTTACTTTCTGAAATCGGTAATTTATGTGGCAAAAGAGCGGCGTATTTGAAAAAATGCGACCCCGCATAAATATACGGCCTTTGGCTGATTATGCATTAAATCAAGTTTTTCTGGAGGGACTGTTTAAGTGTACATTTTAGTACCTAAATATTAGTACCTTTTTGAAAGGCTGCTGCCCCAGTGACAGCTTAGTGTTGAGCAAAGATCAAATCAAATACTTCTGGGGGGTCCTTCAGCAGCTACTGAGATGAATGCTAGCGGATAACTTTCTCCAGGTATAATAGAAGCCTTTGATGCTAACCTGGCAAAACTTGACTCCTTGTAAGGAAGAAAAGCAGGAAGAATAGATGTCTTCCTGATTTGAGCATGCAGTTTTCATGAAATAATAATAATAATAAAACATAAAGAGCTTACAGAAAGTGAGCAAAACATAAAAACATACAGATGTGACAGACAGATTTGAGCGTCTTAATTGAATACAGTGGAAAGAGCAGACAAGCTCATCATCAGAACATGCAGTCTTCATTAAATCAGGAAAAACAAGATCGGATTACCTCAAAACAACTAAATGGGCATCTGATGAAATCATATGGCACTTTAAATGATTCTTATATCACTCATTGATATGTCTAATTAGTTTGACTTTCCAGGGGAGGTTCTCAAAAAAACTGTTAGTGTGGATTTGAACAGGCTTTTGGGCTTTGGCTTGCCTGTCTTTCATTAATGTGCCATACTTTCAAAAGGGCTTCCAAGTGGTTGCCATGTGTCCGAGACCCAGACTTTTCATGCTAATGAACCCAGAATACATTGTTGAATTTGAACAAATCATAAGTCTGCCTATAATTTATTTTCTTTTCTGAAGACATTGTGAGTTGTACTTGACTGTAGAAAAGTCACATTGTGTTTGCCAGAGCGTGTGTGTATGTTTTTTTTAAATAGTTTGTATTGACTTCCTAATTTTGATTCATTTCTGATCCATTTGGGGGAGATTTCAGTTATACTGCCCAATTTTCTTGCATACAGAATACATTTTCATGCTGTAAATAGTATCTTTTAACTTCTTAAATTACACAAATAAAACATAAAAAATGTACAAAAATAATTAACCGGCAGTTCAAATGCTATTTGTTTTAACAGATATAGTAAACAACCAAAAACTGCTCAGTGACCAACTTAATTTATAAATGTATTAAACTTTATTTAAATTAATTTAACTTTAAATCAGATGTCCATCAATTACATTGAAATGTGTATAATCATTACAAAATCATATATCATAAACATCTATATATTGGTTTCATCTAGTTATCATGCGGATTTCACTGTATGTTTTTGTATCACTAAAAATAACTGAAGTGATTTAATTGCTATTTGTTCGTACACAGTTTGCGTTGTATGTTTTTTATTCACTGTAATGAATCGGTTCATAAGAGTCATTTGTTAATTAATCAGATTACTCTGGTTGAGCTGTATGTAATTGAGTTTAGCTTTTGTTTTCTTGCCATTATTTCGTGGCACAAATTATTTTATCTCATCAAAATTAAATTCGGACTGCAACTTTTTTCCTTGAGGCTGTAAATTCAGCCATTTGTTTTGATTCAGTTTAGTCTTGACTGACTGTCAGTGTCTGTGTTTACGTCATTACCAGAATGCCAAGGTCACTATCAGGCCTCAGTTGCTCCTTGTTTGGACTATTTTAAATTGATTGTCCAGATCAAGATATGGCGTGTTTCAACCACTGCAAACAAGAATCTCATTTCTAATTTTAGCATTTAGCGATGTCGATTCCCTTCTGCGGCTTGAGAGTGCACCCGGTTAAACATGAGGGCATTAAACCCGTCTCATGTTGACTGGTGCTGGAAATGAGTGTGGATCGTCACCTCCAGGGTTAGAGGGATGTATCTGGAACAGTCATGAAACGGATTATGAAGTCTGAGACCCCACAGCCGTCAGTCCCTGAGGGAGATTAAGAGATCCAAAGGTGGATGGCCCGGACAGGAATTTGAGACAGACTGGGAATGGTGGGGGGGTGGGGGGGGGGGTGTCTTTGCTGGTTGTCGCAGCATGAGATGTTAGGAATTAATGTTTGCCGTCACGTTACGAACATCCTCCTCTTCCTACTGGGTATCAGTTCTTTGACTTCTTTTCCAATGACTGACGGACAGTGTAACACCTGATGTAAATATAGAACCAAACTGAGGACAGATAATAGAATACAATCTTTGAATAAAATTAGCTAATTAAAACTGTCAGGAATAACATACTATTCTTATGAGTGCTGCAGAATAATAAATTATATACATATTATATAATATGTATTTTGTGAAAACTATGTAGATATTGTGTGTATCAAAAACTTTTTTTTTTGCTAAAATGTGCAATATGCAGCAGAGAATAGTGAATTGTGCTTTTCCCCCACATATTGGCTGATTATTTGACTGAACACTGCTAAGCGTTGATATTTTTAAATTTTATTATTATTATAAAAAATGTTTTGCACTGGTTAGAATTAATTTTATTTACATTATTCTTAATTATTTATTAATTATTATTAAATTATTTTTTTTTAAGTTTGTGCTGTTTAGCAGTTTGAGCAGTTTAGCATAATGATTTAAAAAAAAAGATAATTTGTATTTTACAGTATGTTAATATTTCATCTGATCATATCCGAATAATACCTTTTCATTAAAAAAAAGAAAAAAATGCACCTTGTTTGCATTACATGTACTTTTTTTCAAAGATCATTTATTTATTTATTTTTTTGGCCGTCTTACGCACTTTACAGGATTATTTGTCTACTGAGTAACATGTCAGATGAAAACCAAAGAGCTTTGGGGTTTGAAATGCTTGTTCCTCCAAAAACCGCAGCCCTATTGCCACCCACTCTGTCTTAAGATCTCTCAGATTACGACAGGCCAATCGTTAAGTTACTCACAATGAAAATGTTAATAAATGAAGCACTGGCAGTTTGTTAGTCATTATTTAAAATAGTACTCTTTCATAGGAACAGTTTTGTAAACCATTCAAGCATTTTTCTCAATTGAAGGATTATTTAAAGACCTGTCACAGAGCCAGATGTCATAAACAATTGCTAAACTTTTATTCAGACTGATTTGATTCCTGACTCACAAAATGAAATGATCAACTAATTATTTCTGCATGAGCAGAATTGATTCTCAGATTTTCTGCTGAATTTTTCTAATGCTAAAAGCCATTATGGGATTCAATGTAAGCTGTAACAGGACTGTAAATGCTGCTAAATGCTCTGCAGGCCTTGTGAATCCACCAGTCTGGTCGTTTTACCACACAGAATGGTGCATCCTGTCTCCTTGCGTGTGACCAGAAAGTATTTTTGACATCTAGGAAAACAGTCTTTCATGAGCAGTGCGTTTATAGGCTACCAAGGTAAGCGTGAGAGGGAAAGTGTTGTGTGCGTTCCACTGTTTGCATGTATCCACTACACGCACAAAGAGATGAGGACTATATTGAGATGTTTCTGTCCATCTTGATAATTGCCACTTGGTGTGGTAGTTAGATAAAAAATGTGTGGAATGCTGGACCAAATCACTCAGGCCACATAGCTTGAAAACTTTTAAGCATTGTATTGATTTACAGAAATGCATTTTTTTACCAAAACAAAAAAGTTTTAATGTAGGCAAAAACTGTAACAATAAAGACATCATTAACATTTGAAATAGAAAAAATATAGTAAATATGTAATAGTGTTTATATCTAGGAAAATGCTCCTCAAGATATGTTTTTTCTATCATAATAATGAGCTATGGACATATAATGGCTTTCTTATTAAAGGGATAGTTCACCCAAAAATAGAAATTAGTCCATGTTTTTTTTACCCTCTAGGCAGTCCTGTGTCTTTTGTTCAACAGTCCAAAAGAAGTCTAATAAAGTGCATCAATCCATATTAAAACATGCCTCACACTGCTCCGGGAGGTTAAAAAAAGGCATCCTTTAGCAAAACGATGTGTTTTTGTAAGAAAAATATCCATATTTAAAAAGATATAAACATCCATTTTTAACTTCTGCTAACTGTTGTTGGCAGAAGCTGTCCCAGGGGATGAAGTATAGATGTATGCGTAGTGTAAGCGCTGGTGATTATTGACGAATGCGGAAAGCACGACGGAGGGAGAACATAGCAAAAAGCCTGTCACAAATTAGAAGCACAGAAACAAGATTTGTAAAGAAAATGTCAGACAATTTCGATATAAGCCAAGAAGAGACTGATTTTCCTTTGGTAATGTAAGGAAATGCTCCTATAAACAAATGTTGGTTTTTCGCGGGACTCACCCGCGCATGCGCTGCGTTTATGTCCTATGTCATCCGCCAGAAAGGCAGTCACTCATGAACACACATACGAAGGTGTTTTTGTTTTTTTTACAAAAATGAATTGATTCGCTACAAGAGGCCTTTATTCACACACACGAGCCTTGTGATGCACATTTTAATATGGATGGATGCTCTTTATTTGACTACTTTTGGACTGTTGAACCAAAACACCCATGCCCATGCCATTTGTAAAGCTTGGAAAAGCAAGGACAATTTTTTATATAACTCGTCTGTATGATTCGTCTGAGAGAAGAAAGTCACATACACCTAGGATGCTTTGAGTGTGAGTAAAACACAGGCTAATTTTCATTCCTGGCTGAACTAACCCTTTAAGTAAATGTAGCTTCACGTGAGATTGCTTACATTGTTGTAATGATGTCTTTCTACAGCTAAAATCTTGAATGAGTTACATGTAGTGTTTCTTTTTTTTTCTAATGTAGGCCTACTGTTCCTATACCTTCTAATGTACATTTATGTTTATTTTGTGCTATAACTACTAATAAAGAGGAAGAGATAATGCACTCGTGGTTCCCACGCACTCTATGCTGCTGCTTGAACTCAAGGGGCCCTATTTTAACGATCTGAAACGCAAGTGTCAAAGCGCGAAGCGCAAGTAAGTTTGTGGGCGGGTCTCGGCGCTGTTGCTATTTTCCCGGTGGGATAAATGGCTCTTGCGCCCGGCGCAAATCTAAAATGGGTTGGTCTGAAGTAGCTTCATTATTCATAGGTGTGGTTTGGGCGTAACGTGAAATAAACCAATCAGAACTTCATCCAACATTCCCTTTAAAAGCAGGTGCGCAAGTTCCATTATGGATTGCTATTATTATGGCGTATTTACGAGGCGCACGCCAGGAGCGGTTCACAGCCGAGGAGACTGATGTTCTTGTAAGAGCAGTGAAAGACAGAGAAGTTGTGCTGTATGGGGATGGGAGAAACCCACCCAAAATAGCGTCGGTTAAACAGGCGTGGGAGGAAATAGCCACAAATGTTTCATCGATTTTTTTTTTCCTGGTTCTTGACGGACAAACCAATTTGTCAGATGTCCTTATATACATATATGACCTCAAACAGGTCTGATCCTTAATTACTACAATTAGCCTGAATAATTTGTAAGCTAGATTTATGCCTATTTTTTCACATCTTCGTGGCACACCACAATGATTTCCGTCATCTCATGTGTTAATATTTTTTTAGTGTAACAATTTATGATTTGCAAAAATAACTGTTGCATCTGTTTAGATAACATGAGCAAAGTGTATGCGCGTTGTGCACGCTATACATTATGGTCAAGCATGCGCCCTTAAAATAGCAGAATGAACAACGCGCAACGCGCCACTGACTTTAGACTAGGTTTTTTCTGGTCAGTGGCGCAATTGTTTAATGGAACAGCAAAATAGCACCAGGGATTGTTTGCGCCGGAACACGCCTCCTTTTTTGCGCTGAACCGCCCAGGGAGCGCAAGTTCATTCACTAGTTTAGCGACGTGCTTCTGTGGAGGGAAAAGCGCGCTTTGCGCAGGTGCAAAATAGGAATGACACATGCGTCGGTGTACAAAGTCAATTGCGCTGGGTGCAAGATAGGGCCCAAGATGGATAAAGCAATCTGTCACACCACTTTAAAAAGTGCCAACATGACATTTATTGTTAGAAATTGTTGTGAATTTGAAAGATGAAACTTTGTTTCGTATCAAAAGCACAAATCTTATTGTTTTTATTGAATGGCAGGCATGCTACAAGTAGCAAAATGTTTAGTTTTGTTCACATATTAACAATTAAAGCATATATCAATCTTGGGTTTTTAAATCAATCTCCATTGAAGAAGCACAATGAAATGTAACTGTTTCATCAATGATTTCAGCTCTCCAAAACTATTCCAGACAAATCTGAATATTTACATTTTTTAAGTTTTGAAAAGTTATTTTTCTCTGGTTGCAGCAATATTTTTGGTTGCAATTATCGCAGTAGATGTTTTATTTGTGTTTTAATTGTTACTATTATTATTAAATCACATATCTGTTATGCTTCATTTAAGTATCAATTTAGTCTCAGATGTTTCTCCTAAAATTTGTTGAGACATAACAATAAACGTCAAGAAGACAACTGTTTAGCAATTAAATGAATAATAGTTTTGGTCTTGGAAGAAAAAGATGAAACATTTTGTCCATATTGAACATATTGATATCCTGGCATGTTTTCTATCAGAAACATTTCCATTTGGTCTTCATTTAATCAAATTTAAAATTGTAAAGTGATTTAGCTTTACATATGAACTTCAAAGATTCAGAGTGCTAAAAACACAAACTGCTGTAATTGGGAATGGGAGGATTCTGCTGTTCTCTGATATAGAAGAAATTGAGGCCAACATTTGGTTGTGAGGACAGAAAAAGCATGTACTGTGATGATCTCAGTCAAAGTTGGCGAATAATGACCCTCTACATCAGCGTGTCCATTGACGGCCTTGTATGCCAAGACAAGTGTTTTGAACTTGATCCTAGCTGAGATTGGAAGCCAGTGGAGTGAGTATAGCAGAGGTATGACGTGACCTGACATAAGAGGCAGCATACCATGGTTATATAATATAACTAGGACAACATGACTTGAAATTCAAATATCTGTTCAGAATTTCCTAAGAGTGCCTTTCAGTTTTTGTTTGTAATAGTTGTTAGAGACTGGGGTTCTCTTGGGTTTGTCCGTCTCTTTTACATTGCATTTGATGCATATCAGTTCATGCATTTCTTGGGAATGGAACCCATGATCTTGGTATTGCCATTGCCAAACTGAACAGGAACGATACATGCTTGCCTAATATTCTGCCCAAGAAGTGTTCACTAAAGCCCTCTTCAGATGTGAAAAGCTAGTAGCACTGAAGTTGCCGTGGCATGTAGCAGCTGGGAATTATGGTACAAGCTGTTCTCATACCATCTCTTACTTAACCTTTCCGCCTTCTCTCTCTCTCCTTTGCTTTCTCTCTCTTTTTTCTCTACCTATTTTTGTACATACATGCTCAAAAGTTTGGAGTAATTAAGGCTTGATGTTTTTGAAAAATGTCTCTTGCCGCCAAGGCTGCATTTATTTGATAAAAAATACAGCAAAAACAGCAACACTTTGAAATATTACCTTAACCCTAAAGTAAAATGTTTTAGATTTTTAGATTAAATAGAATTATTTAAATTATAACTTCTTATTTCAGTCACACTTTGTTTCCAATTCTCAGTATTAACAAACCATTGACTTCGACTTTTGCCTCAATGAAGTCCTAATTTGCTGCTTATCGATAGTTAGTAAAGTAGTAGTTAAGTTTAGGTATTGGGATTAGGGATATACAGTATGGTCATGCAGAATATGTGCTTTATAAGTACTAATAAACAACCACTATGCAACTAGTTAATAGTGAGAATTGATCCCCTAAACTGTTACCCTTATTTCTTATGTATTTAATTTATGAGGGTATGAGTCCCAAACCCAACCATATGGCTAAGCATGTACATGCACATACACCGAGTCCAAGGTCATCCTGTCCATTTGGGTGTGGGGACAGCTGTCCTGCACTCAATGAGGACAGAGTTTGGCTTCCTTTAAAGACAGTTCTGAATAGCAGCTCCTAACAGAGGTCAGTAAACTCTCATGCCACTGACAGATTCTCTTCAACAGCTGATCAAATGTTTTACTCCTTACATTATACAACATAAAGACATGCCAAGGAAATCACACTACGCCACATGCCAGTCCTTGGGCTGTTGTTAGTTGCTGTCAGTTGTCAATATGATTCATTCACAGTTTAGCTGGAACTGTTCTGTGGTCATGGCTATTTTTACATTTCATTCTCAGTAAAATAATACAAATTAACAGAAATTTTGTCCTTTTTGTCAATTCAATAGAACTGTATGTGCAAATCATATTTTTGGTTGACATTAAAGTTGAATATCTCATTACATGTATCTATATATTGAACTCCAAAAATCTGAGATGACTAGGTTTTTTTATTTTTTATTACCACAGGCACACACACACACCAATGAAGTATGAAGACCATAAAAATATTTTGACACAACATTTCATGCAGATTGCTCACCCTGTATTTATGGCAGCATGTTGTTGAGCCTGGCCACCTTTATGTTGTCCCATGGCAGAGGGGGATTTGGTCAGACATAATTTAAATATACACAGGGAACGGATTGAATTACCAACAAAGTGTGACTTCGTCTTCTCTGTGTGGATTCTGCTGTGAAATGTCCTGCGTTTCTGTCATACACATCCTCTCAGTGTACTGGGAATGCTAAATCACCTTGACCCTGTGCACTCATACCGCATGTTTACAGGCTTCCTGTACGGCAAGTTTGTCTTAATCAGCGGCCATGTTTTGATTCTCCCTGAAAGGCCGCAGTTGTGGCCGAAGAGGTTAATGAGGATCAGGGAATGGAGGTTTTCCAGAGGACTTTCTCACATGTCAGCAGCTGTGTAGGGTTACACCAATATGATGATGTATGAAATCTCCAATGCACCATATAGAAGGGGATCCAACTCTACTTTTTTTCTTTTTTGGTTTAATAATAGAGCTTGGCATGGAATTTGTTATAGAAGATTTTTGTGTTTGTTTGTGAGAACTATATAATACTGTTCAAATACTTGGGGTTAGTAAGATTATTTAAGTCTCCCATATGGAACATGGGAAATATTATTACAATGAAAATAACTGTTTTCTGTTTAGTACGTTTAAAAATGTATATAAAAAAAAAAGCTACATTTTGTGTCAGTTGTGCTGCTTAATATTTTTTTTTGAAAACCGTACATTTAAAACTGTTAATAAATATATTTTATTATGAGTTTACAATTACATATATGTGTGTATATGGTTTTAAGAATTGTTTGATTGGCAGTGTGGGCCTCAGGAAACAATTCTTTTCTGTAAATTTGTGTAAGACAGGAGGTACCAGCTCATAAAACCCTGAGCTTACAGCCTCTAGCATCCTACACACATAAACACACACACATACACACATTGTGCAGTACCCCTGCAGAGATCCTCTGCCCTCAATAGACAGGATCCCTGCCCCAAATGGAGGAAGTCGTGAGCTCATTAAAGTTAGAAGTTAATGATGTGGTTCTTCAGGCCCTTGCTAGGGGGCTCAAACGAATAAGAAATGATTCAAAATATGTCTTTCAGGAATTCAATATTAGACTTTTATTTCATTTGAAGAGCTCTTTATTTGTGATCTGAAAATTAGCAGAAAGTGCGTGTTGTGTTATCAAATTAGATTTGGAGTATTTGCATAATGTGAATTTGTGATGTGGAAAAAAATCGGTTTGTTCCTCTTTGTTTAGAATCATGCCTAAAAAATCTCCTCCATCTGAATGCTTGACTGCTTCATATTAAGCCTTTTCTATGAGGCATGACTTGGCCCTGATATTTGCCAAGTTTACACTCAGCATGTTGGCCTATATGTTCAGCTCCAGTAAACATGTTGTTTTGTGCTGGCACATGCCATCGTCTTGGTTATTTGAATTGCATGCATCTTGCTTAGATGATATCCCTTGCTTTTTAAATTCCAGTTGAATCAAATAAATCCAGGCTTTTGTTGCAGTGTCTCAGATCAGATTGAGAGGATCATGGTCCATTAACTGGTGGATTGCGCTGGTATCATTGATCTGTGGCCTGTGCGTGTGGCCAGATGACTGCTGATGATAATCTGTCTGATGGACAATACATTAGTTCCAGCCGTCTGAACAATCAGCTCTGCTGGATCAGTAACACACTGCCTTTTAGTGTCTCGTGTTTGTAATATTCAGCAGGCACATGGCAAAAATGACAGGACAGGACTTACAAAGGGTCTGGGGCCAGTTGCAAAACCATAGTTACTATATTTAGACTGTGTCTTAAGAACTGGTTTAACCAAATACCATTAGTATTTACTTTCATATTCACATTAGAAAAACTTATCTTTATATGTAACTGAAAAGTTATTACCAGTCTTTTAGAAAAAAAGAAAAGAAAAAAAGATGACTAACTTTTACGACTAGTCTAAACAGTTTATTCAACCGGAAACTGGTTTGTCATGATGCTTCTCATTGGCACTTTCTTAGATGGCCAGTCGTCAATTTATGAAAGCTAACAAGTCGTCTCAGTCAGACAGTTGCAAAAGATGCTCAGACCAACAGCATGTGATGTTACTATTAAACAACAGTTAAAAAAAGACGATCATTTCAAGTAATTTACATTTTAGACACAATAGTGCCATTTACTTTTTTTTCTAGCAGAATCACCGAAAAGCCAAAACAAAAACGAATGAATCATTGTTTTTTAAGGAGTCAGTTGAGTGAATGGTTCAGTGAGTCACTCATACTGTTGAATTCAGAACATTTTATTTTCCTGAATGAATTATTGGGTTTGAGGGAATTGACTGGCTGAATGATTCTGTGACTGCATTATTAGGAAAGACACAACTATAATCTATAATAAAATCTATAATAAATATGAATATTAAATATATTTCCTTTAAATATATTTTTCTTCTATTCTGTATTCTTTATTAATATGTAATTTGTTTAATATATATATATAATATATATATAATATATATAAAATTGAATTCATAAAAATACATAAGTGGTTAACATGATAAAACAGGTGAAGACTTACATGGATTGACTGCATATACATGTTTTTGCAACAGCAACCATTCAGAACTCTTTAAAAACTGCAAAGCAACACTCTATCAAACACACTGAAAATGTGAAGATGTAGTCATAAATAGCATTTCCAATTAGCCGGTTGTTACAAATACTACAAAACCAATGAACAAAACAGTTTAGACAGGTTTGTTTGTAATAGATATTGCTTGATTTTAAGTCATGTAATGGTTTCAGTTATTTTCAGACTGCTGTAGATGTGATACTGTCAGGCTTCGTTTATATCTAAATTACTGATGCCTGTCCGCTGTCTGCTCTTTTAAAGCACTATGTCTTTATTTGGGAATGTTTGCGCCATGGCCTTTTCTGTGGTTCTATTAGGAGGCATGTGTGAGTGTTTTATGGTGTTTGATGCCATTTCTTCTCTCACTCTACACACCTGTGCACATCCACTGACAGTGTGATTGACAGGTCATTTCATTAACGTGGCACATGTGCTTGATGCTCGTCTAATTGACACGGTCAGGCATTTGCCCCGTGATCTCTGCTGCCTCCTTTACAGATCTGAGGTCAGTGTATAAAGACAGAGGTCTTGAGTGGTCGTTAGGTGATGAAACCCCCTTTTTGCATTTTTCACGTGCTGTTTTAAGGTGGAAGGAGCAGGTTTATCAGATGGTGTAGACAGATGCTCACTGCTCATAATCAACCCCACTAACATCTGACCTCACAGCTGGACTGAGCAGACCACTGGATCAAGAGCCTGATATGTGTGTGTCTGTGTGTGAATGAATGAAACAGTGAAAAAAAGAGTACTGTTATTAATAGGGGTGAGGGAAAAATCAGTTCATATATGGTCCATGAGTCTATCGTCTACCAATACAAATACATTCACAAACTGCAAAAATTAAACTTGGTAACTTACAATACAGTGCTTCTAAAAACAAATTAATATATCCTCTAACCGAGGCTAAATCATAGAATAATGCAACAGCATATATTATATTTTTCTAACTCCTCTAGTTGGTAATAATCAGACCAATAGCAAAATTAACTTGCATTTTTAACACAATATTCAAAAAATCTAAACTCTTATACATTCTTAAAAGAAATGGTTCTATTTAGAACCACAAATAGTTCTATCAGCTGCTTCATGTATGGAACCCCAAAATGGTTCTATATAAAACCATTTTAATGAACAATTTATTAAATGTATTTTACATTTATTACATTTATTTTACAAAAATATACTTGAGCTTTTTCTTAATCTAGAAATCAGTTCTGCACCATTTGCACATTCTCTCGGCCTACTTGTTTAGATTCATCCTGTGAGTTTAATACAATTTTGGATCCATCGAAAACTTGGTATGTTGTTGATTCCCATGAACAATAATTGAAAAAAAAAATGTTTATGCATTACTGACATGATTTAATGAACTCTACAAACAAACTCTCCACCACACAACGGAAACAAGTTGCAACACAACTAAATTAGCAAAACAAAACAAAAATAGTAGAACACAACAAATTTAGTTCTATGCGTTGTGGTGACTTTGTTGTTTTGTGAAGATTTTATCCTACTTGCTAACACATATAGTGGCAATACTTTTTAAAACAGTGTGATAAAGGTGCATTTGAACAGTTTTTCAATTTCTGCAATAAACATCCATTGTAAGCACAGTGCTTTTTGGATTGAAATTGAGGACAGAAATAATTTTATTTGGTAATCAGATGCTGTCAATACAGCTCAACTTGTAATAAACCAACAGAAGGGCACTAAAAAGCAGAGTGTCCGGACAGATTTGCCTTGGGACGTATGAAGTATGACATTTTTGTGTCAAATATAGCTTAACTCACAGTAGCTGTTTCATGCCTAAAGTAATGTTTTTACAGACGAGAGCAGTGTTAATGAACACAGTGTCTGTTATCCTGTAGCCTGTCTCTTGCCTGACTACAAGACTATCTCTCATGGCCAGTGTCAAAGCGCGCCCCTGCTCTCTTAAAAACAACGAGCATTACTGAAACGGGTCATTCATCAGCACTTTGCTAAATGATGCAACTGGTTCTTATTAGCAGCGCTGCAGTGTTTAACTAAGAGTGGGGGGGAGGGGCTCTTCCCCGGCGCTGTTCCAGATGTTTCCCTCTGGGATGGCGGGACGCTGGCTATCAGAGGAGCGTGACTAGGCTGGCCGGCCATCGTGAAGTAATTGAGAAGGACTGGTAAATATCATTATTTATCAATTAGTTAATCCACAGTTTGCAATATCGTCTTCCGTACATTCTGAAATAACACTCAGCACTACTGGTAGAATTAACATTTAACAACATTAACATTAACAGTAACATTTTCCCAATCAACCCAATCAATCTCAAGTTTTTTTTTGCATCTCACAGGTAAGGGTTACTAATATTACAAGTAGAAAATATTCATGAATAGTTACAATTATTTTAACACATAGTGATGAACAGATTTAACCAAATATTTTCAAAAAATATAAAGTAACTTATTCACTAAAATGAATCAAATGTCCTAAGTATAACCACATGCTACTTTTTGTTAGCCGAAAACATCAAAACTAATTTCATGCTATTGAAAATTAGTAGAATAATTAGTTGTTCTCTAGCACTGCTCACTTTGATAGGACAAAGCTGAGTGACCTCACTCAAATAAATGTTGCATAACGTGTTGCATGAACTCATCTCATGTTGAAGTCATCAAGTTATAGACTTTGTTATGTTTATGTATATATCTTGTTATGTTTATGTGACAAAATGTGGTGTTATGTAAGGTCTTGCACCATAGTGCTGCATACATTTTATTTTTTTGCTGCCCAAATTTATCCTTGTACTTTCCCCAAAGCAGAGGTAAAGTTTAGATTGTTAGTTCAAGGATACTTATTATTAAGTAAATAAAGAAAAAATTTACTTAATCGAGTAATTGTTATTTGGTGTGTTTGTGGTGATATATGTCTGGGACAGCAGGGGGTTTCGGGTATCTGAAGGGTCAGTTGGGTTATGCTAGCCATTGTTTGTGCATGGTCCTGTGTAAAGGCTTGCTAGGCTCTGGTAGTTTGTCATCTGCTGAGCAGCTAAAGATGTTAACATTTGAGCCTGTCACCCATATCCTGTCCACAATCATTTGTTGATGAAAAATGAAACCAAATTTTGTGTTGTAAGTTCATCTGAGAATAATTTTTGCCTGATGATTGTTCACTATATGTGTGAGAGCTGTCACATGACCTTCCTGTCCATGCAGATAAGCATTTCCTGTGTTCTCTTCTAAGAGATAATTGGCATGACTAAAAACAGATTTACATAGTTATTTGTAAGAGCAGGCCAAAGTTTACTGCAAACACGCCATGAGCATTAGCATACAATGATTTCGCCTTTGTTTTGAAATGGCATTTGGGAAGCATTCAGCTTAATAAGACTGATCTTTATCTTCGAAATGAATGTAAAAATAGAATAAAATAGTTTCATGGCTTGTGTGTCCAAAAACCAATCAGGTGATTCTCTATATCATAGTTTACACCATAATACAAAGGAATAAAATAAGAAATTATGTTTTGCATATTTTAAGACCATTAAGACCAGATATTTTGCATTATGAAATTATCTTTGTGACAATAAAGCACATTTCCTCACAAAGTCTTTTAATAAAGTTAATTTATTCATTAAGTTTTTATGACTGTTATATATGTGTGTGTGTGTATATGTATGTATGTGTGTGTGTGTATATATATATATTTATATATATATATATATATATATATATATATATACAGTGCCGTCCATAAGTATTGGAACAGTAAAGACAAGATGTCACATTTTATTATTAGGTCTTTCCACATATACATGTTTTACCAAATAAAAAGGACAGCACTTTTAGAGTTCATCCCACTAATAGATGTGAGCATAAGTATTGGAACAGTTGAATTTAGTTGCATATCCCTCACATGCAATCAGAGCAGTGAGTCTGAAACCCATAGACATCACCAGACTCTTGGTCTTATGCTTTGAAATGCAGCCTTTAATGCAGCCAATTCCAACTGTTGCTTGTTTTGGGGATTTTCTGTCTTTAGTCTCCTCTTCAGATGGTGAAAGTCATATTCCGTCAGATTTAAATCTGGAGATTGATTTGGGCCATCTAAGACTTTACATTACTTTGCCCTGATAAAGTCCTTGACTGAACTGTCAGGGTGTTTTGGGTCATTGTCCTGATCCAATATGAAGTGGTTTCTAATGAGTTTGGTGGCATTTTGTATTGTATTTTGTACCCTTCCAAATCCATTCTGCCATGTACTGCCATCATACATGAAGTCATCATTAAAATGAAGAGGTTATGTTCTAGAGACAGCCATGCATCCCATGCCATGACACCACCTCCACCAAGCTTTACAGATGAGCTTGTATGCTTGGGATCATTTGCAGTTCCCTGTTTTCTCCACACTTTTGCTTTCCAATCTCTTAGAGAAAGGTTAATCTTTGTCTCATTGGTCCATCAACTGATCAGAGGTTTGCGTGTCAAAAAAGAGGTTTGCATTTTCCTGTGTAGCATCTGTAATTCTGTGTTAAATCCTCCTGCAGTCTTTAGATTGACAGAGCATCACCCCAGATTTCTGGAGGTTGTTGCTGATTTTACAGACATGTATTTTAGGGTTCATTTTCAAAGCTTTTGTGATTTGTCTGTCATCAACTACTTTGGTAGCTGATGTCGCCGGTAGTTTCCAAACTCTTGATTTCTCCATGCCCTTTGTTTTTCCTATAGTTCTAATTGACTTCCTCTTTTATTTTAGCATCCAAATTGCTTGCTTTCTTTCAGAGTCCTCTTCCTCGTCTTCATCCTGGTTTGTGTGTGTCATCGTCGAATGCAAGACTTAGAATGCAGAAGCAATGGATATAACTGATAAGACACATTCCCTGCTTTTAATATCTGAATAATTAATGCAACAGGACACAGCTAAACACTTAAACACTGGCCTCGGATTGGCCAGACATTTTTTTTTTTTTACTTAAGCACGAACCAGGCATGGCACATGGCACATCATTCCAGTTTCCAGTTTGGATGGGCCTGACAAATTGTGAAAGTTAAATTAAAAACGTTATCCAATCACTGTTTCACCTAATAAAAATTACTGACAAATATACTGTTAGATTATCTGTGATTATACATAATATAGATTTTAATAGCTTGATGCTCTTTAAATATTTTGTTGCATTGTAAAAAAAAAATTTGGTGCATAGGACGAACCTATCCGTGATCGCTCTCCATGGTTCTGACCAAAGAAGAGCGCTTTGGAATCTCCATTACGCATCATACGCATCATACTTGGGCAGCCTTTCCCAATAACGCTGTGTCTCAGTGTGCTACGAAGACTCTTAAGATATAGCTTAACTAAAGGTATACTACTACTAAAGGTATACCATTGCTAGGCGTCTTCAGGGCTATCGTCCACTCATGAGGCAGAGGCGCTAGCGCCCTCCTAGCAACGGCACTGGTCGCGCTAGCACCCTGTGGTGGCAGAGACGAAGATGTGCTAGGCGATGTGGATCTCAGCTCTCTTCATCTCCTGGTTGCATCGATGACTCCGAGACCCCCACCAAAAAAGCTATCAAATATATTAATCAGCACTGATACCAATAAAAAGGTTTCTTACGTACAAAATCAGAATATAAATATAAATGATAACTTATTGATAATAATATAATATAAATGCTGTTTAAAGTTCAGCTTTGGTATCACAGGAATAAATTACAGTTAAAAAATACAATAAAATAAGGAACAAGAAAAAAAGCTATTTTTAATTTGACATTTTTACTGTATTTCTGATTAAGTAAATGTAACCTTGGTGAGCATGAGAGAATTCTTTTAAAAACATTAAAAACTCTTACCAACCCCAAAGCTTTGAATAGTAGTGCATGCATTGATATAGTTCACAACTCCTGCTTCATTCATGGCCAGTCCATCAGAAAGACGCAAAGTTGATTCTCTGGCAGCATTTTAAATCAATTACCTTGAGAAGTTTCAGAGGCAGTTACAATTACCCCTTCAAATACATTCCTCAGACTTTCCTCTGAGAGAGACTGGATTCGGTGCGTGGAGATACGACGGGTTAAAACGAACACATTATTACACGAGGGGTCATCTTGCAAGAGCTTGTGCTTTTCAAGGGGGTTCTGGCCTTCTGGAAGGGTTGGGTGACACGGTTATCATCTCAAACACAACGTGTTATGGGGACCTGTGAGATGGCTAAGTGTGATAAGACAACGGTAAGCCAGACAGATGAGACACCCAGGCAGCATAAGTAAAGGGTTTGAGTGTCACTTACGTATGGCTTTATTAGAACCGCATGTGTCAGTTTCGTATTCAGAACTTTCTCAATTGCATTTTTATCAATGAGGAAAATCCAGATGCTCTGCGAGGTCCAACTGTCAACCTGGCAATCTCAGAAGAGATATAATACTAGATCCAGTTTGAAATGAAAAAAGATCTTTTCTTTGGCATGCCAAAAAGTGAAAACACATTGTGCAGCTCTTTTGGCCTTACAGAGTGAAAAGGGCTTCTGCGTTTTCTTTTCTTGCATTTAAAGCGAGGCTTCATCCATGAGGGAAAAGAGCACTGGAGTTAATAGCAGTAACATTCAATCTGTCCCTGTCCACTCGCTCGAATGATTTCAGCTGGAAGTGAGACGTGGCTGGCACTGATTCTCATTTTTGTTGTGGTTGTAGGGATTGGATTTGCTGTGAAAATGCAAAAACCACATTTTCTGTATTGAATGTGAGCTGATTTGCATTCAGTCTTGACCGAACCATCTGTTCTATACAAAGAAAGAAATCAATACTGTTTGTGCTCAATGATTTTAAACCGATAATTGACCAAAAAATGAACATTTTGTCACCATTTACTGTAACTATTACAGTTACTTATACTGTGTAATACACAAACTTATTTTTTAAATAACCTTTGCACAACTTTTTTTCCCATACAAAGACAGGCTGCTGTTTCCCATGTCTCCTGAATCCATTTGATAGCTTTGAGGAAACGACCAAAATGTAAGAAGTCAAACAGCTTCAAAATGATTTGAAATATAGAGCTTGACTTTTATGGATCATGAATATTATACTTGACTAAAAAAGTTAACTAAATAAATGTGAACTTAAATAAAATATAGAAAACTTTCATCTTAATGAACTAAAACACCTCAAAATAAAACTTTATAAAAATAAAATAAATATAAATATAAATATAAAAATATATATATATTGACTTAAAAATCTAATAAAAATTACAAAAAAAAAGAGCACCTGGGAAAACTCTGCTAAATCTTTCCTTTTACATTTCATGGAAGAAAGAAAGTCATTTGTGACATATGTTGGAGCAACATGAGGGTGAGTAAAGTTTCATTTTTTAGTGCCTTTGGGGAAAAACTGTATTGTGGTAAAAATAGTTCTGTTTTACGGCCCAAAATTCTCATTTATTTCTCTAATGCAAGCAATCCTACTTGTTTTTGTGAGTAAAAGCCACTTACTGTACATAACTCTCACTCGGTTCGAGCCCTTTTGTTTTATTATGCACCTGTGGAAGTTTATAGAAATCTGCTCCAAGGAAATCAAGCAATGAAAAAGCTTTGAAAAACCACTCGTGTAGTATACCTGGATGGGGACCAGTCCATGCAAACAGGAACTTCTCAGAAGTGCAAATAATAACAGCATCTTGACAGCTCTTGAGATGTTTTACTAAAGATCCCTGGGAAAACCTCTGTTACTGGCTAAGTTTACTGAACATCAGTTGTGAGCGGCGGACTTCAGATATCAAGCACACCACATTATTTATGTTGTCTCTCTGTGTGTGTGTGTGTGTGTGTGTATATATATAAGCATAAGAAAGTTTTTTTTAACAACAAATCTGCATTTTTCTGAAGGATTGTGTGACACTGGAGACTGGAGTAATGATGCTGAAAATTTAGCTTTGATCACAGAAATAAATTACATTATTAGAAAAGTTATTTTATATTATTATTTTTCACAGTATTAATGTTTTACTACATTTTTGATCATATAAATGCAGCCGTCGTGATTATAAGAGACAAACATTTTATTGATCTTCAACTTTTAAACAGTAGTGTGCATGTAACAGAAATTTTGAGATCAGTTTTGTGATCCTGAGACAGAGCACCAAGTCTGTTACATATTCAACAGGCAGAATATACAGCATCCTCATACCCATAAAAAACATCCAAATGAATGACTGGGGGCTACAGTAAGTGATGAAAGGTGCTATTCTTCGATTATTAAATGAACATGGCCATACAGCTTTTATCTTCTTTTTATGTTTATTTGCGTTGCATTCAATCACTTCATCCCAGCATCTATAGTATCTTTTGAAGTGGGCAAATGTCAGCAGATGGTTCCATTTTCACAGAGGCATCTTTCAGCTCTCTCTTATTTTCTCTAGTCAGGAAGGAGCAGGAATTATTTGCAGTGACCATGTATCTGCATGCAAAGGTGACGGTTTGCGTGGATGTGCGGATGCAAGTCTGCGTGCGTGCGCTGAGAAAGTGAATTCTTCCTAAATTGGCCTCTCCTTGGCATGTTTTTGATGTTGAAGCAGAAACAGGTTTGACTGAGGATGAGGTGCAGGGTAATGGTGAACCTTCCCACACAGAGAACACGATCTTTCAGATTCAAAGGATGGTTTCGATTTCCTCAAAATAACTGTAGGCCATGTAACATGGGTCACAACAAGTCTGAAATCATCGACACTTAAAAGCAATGTATATACAGTTCAAAAAGCAAGTGAGAAAACAGCTCTTGGGGTGAATCTCAGGAAAACGTGCCTAGGTTACACCGGGCAATCGAGACAGAAAAGAAACAAGCATGTTTTGCATGAAGATAATCAGGACTTTTTTTCCCTTCTAGGTTTCCCCTTAAAATCTCTCTACTGTAATACAATATGTATATACATTTTTATTTAAATTAACATAAGTTAATCTGTCTATCTATCTATCTGTTTTAAATAATGAGATATTCTGTGCATTATTATAATGGCAATAATTGTCTTTCAAAGTAAAATCTAAAATCTAAAAATAAAAAAATCACACTCATTTAAAATAATCACCTATTGTGATCAATATTTACACAATCCAGATTTTAAGAAATTATGGTATGGACTATGAAAGTATTTTTAGAAATTATTGCAGGTCATGCATACTTTTGATTGTTTTGTTTTCAGTAATTTTTGCAACCAGATACATACAGTAATCAGAGTTTGCATATATCCATGTTCTCTTCAGCTCATTAACGTAGAGAGTCATGCCATGTGCCGCATGTATCTTACCTTGGAATTTTTCCTTATATTATGTTTCACATTTGTAGACCAGATATAGGATGTAAATTTATGTGTAGCGTTCTTGAAATCACCCTAGCCCTGAGCGAGAATATTATTGTTTTCATTGGAGCGGGAAATTTTCATCCCATAGGGACAGATCTTATTTTTCTGCTAAATTCAGTGCTATTCAATGCCGTATTTAATGAAATGGATCCGCATGAAGGCAGCAGCATAAGAAAGGCTGTGTTTAACCTCTCTTTGTCAATGGTGAACTCTACAGTATGTGTAGCAAGGGAATGCTGGGTAAACATGTGCCGTCCAGGGAGAGAGTATCAACCATGAATGTTGGACTTAATGCAGCACTAGGGTATATTCAGCTCAACTGCAGCCAAAACTTTAAACTGACAGGTATTATTGCAATTGACTATGATCATAATTTTGTAAAATTATACCTCAGTGTCTTAGAGGACTAGTTCAGCCAAAAATGAAATTTCTGTGATCATTTACTTACCCACTTGTTGTTCCAAACCTGTCTGACTTTCTTTTTCTGTAAGAAGTACTTGGTTGCTGCATGATTTCCATGCAATTACAATATGTTTTAAGACAAGAAAGCCTTAAGCTGAATTCAGTAACATTTTTAACTAAAAGCCATACTTTCCCTTGTTGATCAATCACTGTAAATTAAAAGAATAATTCACCTAAAAATGTACTTACCCTCAGACCGTTCTGTTTGTAGGTGAGTTTGTTTCTTTTATCAGAACAGATTTGCAGAAATGTACCATTACATCACTTGCTCATCCGTGGACCCATTGCAGTGAATGGGGGCCGTCAGAATGAGAGTCCAAACAGCCGATAAAAACATCACAATAATCCACAAGGCCCCAGTCCATCAACTAAACCGTGAAGTGAAAGGTTTGTTTTTGTAAGAAACAATTTCATCCTTAAGTCAGTTTAACATCAAACCCTCTATAGTCCAAAGTATATTTTTTTTATTGATATCTTTAAAAAAAATGTAAAGCCTTAAGCTTCAGAAAGGTTTCAACAACACCATAAAACTGTATTCCAAGTCATACAAAACATTTGTCATTTTTTGTTTAAAAAAGAAAGAAGGTCATACAGATTTTTAACTATAAATGTTCCTTTTTAGACAAACTATTCCTTTAAGACAGTCAAAACCCAAAGATGTTTATTAGAAACTCTTCCTGTCTAGTTTCACATCAATGGAGTGTTTCAGACATTCTCCAGGGGGTCAATCCTAGTAGTTTTTCTTAGACATAAGAGAGGTTCAGACAGATTAATCCACTTTGTATATTCTGATCAAACCTCACAGAAGCTTCCATCTTTTCTGCTTAGTCCAGTGGAGTCCAGCCAGCAATCTGATTGGCCTGAAATCCATCTTATTGTGGAGTGGATGCTCATTTCCTGTTCCTCTCACACCTCACTGCATTTCCCTTTATGACATCAGCCGTTTCCCTCTCCCTTTCCCTTCACTGAGCAGCAGAAATAAACTGGGCCAGGATTACAGGGGCAGTCACAGGGTCAAAGGTCACCATGTCTGTGACTCATGGTGGTTCTCTGTTCGCAGGGAGTGTGAATTAACGTAACTATGGCTCAGTGGGATGTTGTTGCATGATGAAGGTTCATTTAATATTGTCAAAGCCTGCGGGTCATGGAGGTCGTGGAAGAAGTTTGGCTTTGATTTAGGCTCACAGGTCTTGTGGTGTGCTGCCAGCATGGGAGGTGGACAGCAACAATATAATTTAGAAGCTTGGAAGAAAAATATATATATTTTTACAAAGTGGCATTGTGACATTTCTCTCTTTTTTTAAACCTTAAACATTCTGAACTGAGAGTTGTTTTGTTCTTTCACGAAGCAGGTTGAAGGAAAAAAAATAAATCTTGCAGTACAGATAATAGGGAATTGCCTGGCATGAGGACAAAAAGCAGAATGAACATTTATTTCCAGTAAGAAGGAGAAATTCATCCAAGAAATTTGGGCGGAAAAAAAATGCATTGAATATGCCCAGTTAAAGTGATCTTTGATTTAACAACCTTATACTCTCCGCCTTGGAGAGTGACTTATTTTACTAGATTTTTGCTTTTTATAGGGAAAGTGTGAGTGATGGTTGTTTATGCAAAACTTGCTTCCATGATTCTGTTCTGGGTGGTTGCTTACTAGCCTCAGCTTCAGACGTCATGTCCATGGACTGTTGGTTAAATATCTGATGGATACGGAACACAAAAGTGGAAACCCTTCAGGAGTTTTGAAGTCGTCATCGGATTGGTTGAATTGCGTGTTTTGCATTCTTTAACATTCTGACTGGAAACTGATGCTGTGATACCAAAACCCTTCACGAAAGAAGGCGGCAATTGTGTTTACAACTTTGAAAATGAGCAACGAGTTTTACGCACCGGTCTGTTATTGTCGCAACATTTCCATGCCCCGAAATGTGACAATGAACGAAACGAACTGTGATTGGTTGTTTGACATGTCGGTGCCTTGGCCAATGAAAGCTGCCATGAATTCCTGACCTTCAGCCGTCAGTCTGAAGGTCTGACTATGCGAGACTAGTTGCTTACAGACCCACATTAAAAGACATATTCTGATTTCTAGATATGGTTTAGATCACTTATTCAATGTAAGTTTATTGGATTTTTGTCACCCATTTCAGAATCAGAATCATAAAAAGCTTTATGGCCAAGTATGCTTGCGCATTCAAGGAATTTGTTTTAGTGTCACAAGCTTTCAGTACACAGAGACAACAACAACAGAAGATAATAAAAAAATAGGATGAGAATAAAAAATACATAAATGTAGATGGAAATTGATAAAAATAGAAAAATTAATTGGAAAATAAAATAAATTTTATGTATAGTTGTGCCTTTTTAACATCACAACATGGCAACTTTGTTCCCTTGGAAAAATAATGTACAATACTGTTTAAAAGTTTGAGGTCAGTATAAATTATTTTATTCAAAAGAATGCATTAAATCAATCAAAAACGACAGCAATTTCAAGAATTTTAAATTTATTTTTTACTATCAGTTATCAAATAATTCTGTAAAAATAAAGATGATCTTTCAACAAAAATATTAACCGGCATAACTGTTTTCAGCATTAATAATAAGAAGAAATGTTTCTTGAGTAGCAAATCAGCATATTAGAATTATCATGTGACACTGGAGTAATTATGCGGAAAATTAAACTTTGCCATCATAGGAATTAATTAAATTTGTAAAAATAGAAAAATAGAAAATCTTGTTTTAAATTGTAATACATTTATATATATATATATATATATATATAAAAAAATATTAGTAAGAACACATGGCTTATCGATGAAAAAATTAAACCCCTGAAGGATGTAGTTACATTATCTACCAGCAGGGGCAGACTAACCATCCAGACTTTAACCTCTTGATGTAAACCCTGCAAGTGAACTGTGAATATACATATATATTTTTGACATTAATTGGTGTCTGACTCACACAACCTGATTTCCATTTGTTTAGTATTTGTGTGAAAGTGAATGACCTTTTTAGGCCCGAGAAGAGAGACTGTTTATTTTCGTAGAATCATCTCAGTGAGTCCTCGGGGTTCTTTTCAACACTGCACTCGACTTAAAGGGATACATTTGTAGCGCATTTGTAGTTTCCTGTTTGTGCATCGATGTTTGTGTTGCACCTGTGCCAATGTCGACCAGAGCCAGGTGCACTTCAGACAAAACCTCTTCAGCTCAAGAGATCTCTCAAAGTCTTCTCAGGCTACTCCTCTGGCTCACGTTATCCAGAGGCAGATTAGAGCTCAGGCAACTATTCAGATGTTTTAAAGGCTTTCTGTTTAACAGCAGTTTTACCAGTGCATGCAGAATTTTAACACACAGAAAAAGGTTTTACAGTAGCTTTTCTTTTCAGCGGCCAGTTTGCCGACCCAGAGAACTTGTACGAGAATTCTCATTACATTTACTATAAGAAAAGTTGTCTTTGCATTGCATTTCTTCACTCAGACGTTTTTTGTTGCATCTTAAACTTTAACTTGACTTTTTGTGTTTGAAAATGTTCACTGGTTTACATGAAATTACATAAAAGTGTTTATTGAATACCCAAGCTTTGTGTGCGTCTGTTTATCCGTGTATTTATCTTGTGTTTCGGATGTATCGTTCCAAGATGCTGTTAATATAAATACTCAGCTCTGTTTTGCAATGCACTGTTTCACTTTTAACCGATCTGGGCAAATATCCATTATGTAACAGAATGGGCTGCCAAGATTGATTTTATAAAATACCACTATTGTCTTATTGTGGAATACAGACCTTTTCTAGAGCCAAGTTTATATTATAAGTTGATTCCCCCAGTCATAATTTTCCATCGGCTGAGTCATAAATAAAATTGAATACGGTTGTGCGCCCTTTTTTAATGCAGTTTACTTAATCTTACTTGGCTTAAATACTATCTCAGTTTTTTTGTGTGTGTGTGTGTATTTGTGTGTGAGCGTATCTTATGGCATCATACTGTAGATGTATTGTTCCCCATGCTCAAGTATGAATAGAAGCATAGTGTGGTTTTCCAAAGATGAGAAGAAATGAGATGGCCACCAATTACTCAACCTCCCTAACCTAAAAAAAATAAAAGGTCTTCCAAAGCTAGGCTATTTATTTATTCAGCTGAGCTCTGAATATGTCTTGAACTAGAGGGAAATTAATGCCAGGCCTTTGATTCAATGGTTGAGGTAATTGTTTGCATCATGGTATTCCTTCTGTACTTGTTTGTTTGTAGGTTTGAGAGAACTGAGGAAGAAACACACGCTACTTTCCCCAGTGTACCTTCAACCATCATGAGTGTCTGGATTCATTTCAGCCTTTGGTCTGGTCTTGTATATCGGACTGTCACAGCAAATCATCCTTTTTTTAGTGAAGCATATGATGGGAATTGTTCGGCTCTTTTGTTTGCATCTCCTCACTAACAGTAGAGTTACATCTGCCCGCAGAGTGTTTTCAAGTTCTAAGGCTCAAAATCCATTTTGATGAGAAGATAATACATTATTGAAAATAACTGTGATTGTATTGGCCTTGTTTTTAGTATATAAGTTAACCAGATCTGTATAGCCTCGGAAATAATTAATATTGCTTTAATGTGTATTTGCATTACTAAATCAAGAGTAGCCAATTAAAGAGTCGCTGTCTTGCAGAGTTTAGGACCAAACTTGCCCCTGTACTGTACATATTATTGATTCCTTTAGCAGTCAGAAATAATATGTGTAAAAAGCTGAAGACAGTCCAGGCTTGAGTTCAACATATCCTGTTAGATTGTAGGATTAAAACCAGGGTGAATTAGCGGCCTTCCTCTGCCCGGGTCAGTTTGTTTAACGCTGTCAAAACTATCCTGCCTGTGTTCCCTGAGCTTAACTAGACCAGTTTTGGGAGAGCAGAGTCAGCAAAGACAGTCAGATGGTTGTGCTTTGCTTCAGAATTGCTTTGATAAAGCTTGGATGGAACAAGTTCGCTTAACACCTCCTGTTGTGTTCTGGAAATTTTGTTATTAGAAATATCTGCCAAACACTTTCATGTTTTTTTTGTTTTTTTTGTCCCAAGTTTACGCAACGTGATATTGGCCTTTTTCTGTAAGCCCCACCCACAGTGAAATCTCATTTGTCCAAAATCAGACTCATACAATACATTACACATCAAAAACATTCTGATCGGCTGTGATTATGACATTTCACTCTGGTTTTTTGCTTTTATTAAGGACACTATAAATGTCTAAGACACCAAATCAATATGGAGTTACAAAACGATACAGCATGACAAGTTTTTCAGCCACATGTAACTTTTCGATTACCATTTACAGTCTTTTAATATTTATGTGGCAGTTAATATTGACTATCACCAAGCAATTCTAAACAGCCTGATGGCAGAGCTCTTTGAAGTGTAATCTTGCCATGTCATATTTCCCAGGATCTCTCAGTACAGATCAAAGACAGATCCTTGGCATCTTTTCTCCTTCATTGATCATATTCGGAGGGGCATAAAATGAAAATGAAAGATCTCTTTCCAATCAGCACAGTAAAAGTCTATGGGGGTTGATGAGGGAGTCCCTGTTTGGGGTTGCCAGATGTGCCATATGTTTTGAAAAACCTGTAAGACAAGTGTCAGCCCAGCTGCTGCTGAACACAAGGCACATGGCAACCACCCGAACAGCCAGAAAGTCAGACATGAGACATCTGCACACATGTGTAGATATCAACTCCAATACAGGTACCCCATGTTACATAGAAACCAGCCATAGCGTGTCAGCCAAAGGACTGCAGGAAATCTGGTTTGAATGCCTTCATCTCACTCAAATTCTTGCATTAATCTCATCGAAAAATGTCCAGGTCATAGTTTAAACCAAAATTGAAAATGAAGCATACTAATCAAATGGTTAGTTCACCCAAAAATTAAAATTATGTCATTAATGACTCACCCTCATGTCATTCTAAACCTGTAAGACCTCCGTTTATCTTTGGAACATGGTTTAAGATATTTTAGATTTAGTCCGAGAGCTCTCAGTCCCTCCATTGGAACTGTATTTACGGTATAATGTCCATGTCCAGAAAGGTTAGAAAAACATCTTCAAAGTAGTCCATGTGACATCAGAGGGTCAGTTAGAATTTGTTGAATCATCGAAAATACATTTTGGTCCAAAAATAACAAAAATTATTAATTTATTCAGCATTGTCTTCTCTTCTGGGTCTGTTGTGAGGGTGTTCACAACACTGCAGTTTGTGATATCCGGTTCACAAACAAATCACTCGATGTAACCGGTTCTTCTTGAACAAGTTCACCAAATCGAACTGAATCATTTTAAACAGTTCGTGTCTCCAATACGCATTAATCCACAAATGACTTAAGCTGTTCACTGTTTTAATGTGACTGACACTCCCTCTGAGTTCAAACAAACCAATATCCCGGAGTAATGCATGTACTCAAACAGTACATTGACTGAACTACTGTGAAGAGAGAACTGAAGATGAACACCGAGCCGAGCCAGATAACGAACAAAAGATTGACTCGTTCTCGAGTCAAGAACCGGTTGCATCAGTTCTGGATCACCAGTACACCGAACCGAGAACCGTTTCTGTCAGACGCGTCCGATTCGAGAACCGAGGAGCTGATGATACTGCGCAAGTGTGATTCAGCGTGAAGCAGAATGACACACAGAGTGTCTGAACCGAACTGATTCTTTTGTTGATTGATTCTGAACTGATTCTGTGCTAATGTTAATTTAACATTTTTGTTATTTTTGGACCAAAATGTAATTTCGATGCTTCAACAAATTCTAACTGACCCTCTGATGTCACATGGACTACTTTGATGATGTTTTTATTATTTTTCTGTAAATGGACAGTATACCATACATACATTTTTAATGGAGGGTCAGAAAGCTCTCAGATTAAATCTAAAATATCTTAAACTGTGTTCCGAAGATGAATGGAGGTTTTACGGGTTTGGAACGACATGCGGGTGAGTCATTAATGACATCATTTTCATTTTTTGAGTGAACTAACCCTTTAAGCATATTGTCTAACCAAAGGTATCCTCATGTTAGGCTTTAGTTTGGTTCTGATAAAGCATTGCATCCACGACCGTATGACTACGGTGATTCAGCGTCGCTGCTGAGAATCTTCTGAGAATTCTCCATCCAGCTCATGCTTGTTTTTGCAGACTACAAACAGACCAAGGCATTTCTTTGTACTTGGAGTAAACTTCTCAGAAGAGCACCACATAATGTCCTAACAGTGAGCAGACCCTTCACATACTGACTCACAAATAAACTAAATGGCTCACAAACTGTCCCAAACGTGGTTGTTCCTGGCTGGACAAGCAGATTTGGCATGAGAGATCATTGTTTTGTTAGTGTAACTGGAGATGGAATTAATTTACAGCCACATAACCACATATTCATTCTGACATCTTTATTTCTGTTCAAGAAGACAACAATAAACCTCATTAAAGTCCCGTATTTACTTTAGCTTGAGTCTTTGGTTGCATGGCATAGACCGTGTGCTCTCATTAACGTAAAATAGGCTGTCCAAAGGCCTGTCAGTTCACATTCGCATCATCAAATCCAAAGTCTACCTCAATGGCAGTTAGCTGGACCACCGTAGTGGTGCTCGCTAGTCGTCCAGAGCCGGCGTTCTTCTCGCAGTCTGCTCCATATTACGACTCTGAACCCCCCATTGTGTTTAGCTTACACCAGAGCACAAAAGAGTCCTGCGAAATAGGACACATATTGTGCAATGTTGTTTTAGCCCACTGGGGAGAGGAACTTCAAGTGATAAAATCTCCAGGGCCTGGCTTATTTAAGGTTATTGGCCTGGTGCATTGAAGCGCTGTTGTTGTTCTTGTGTGTGATCAGTTGTGTTTGGGTGTTTTTCTGACTGTGGGTAATTTTATATCTCAGGCATGGATTTTTATTAAAACCAACAGATTTGAACTTTTTTCGTTTTGTTTTGTTAACTCCATCTTGGTTTTCATTATTTATGTTTGCTACTTTTCAAATTTTGTTTTATTATTGTCCAATACCTAGACATTTAATTTTAAAATATGAAAAACCTGCGTAAGAATTTTTTTTTAAATTGTGATAACCTAAACAGAGAATGTAAATCGTTTTTTTCTACATAAATGTAAGCTTTGTAGACAGTTCTCCAGCAATTTTGTACGAATAACATTTTCAAAAGATGTGATTCATAAATAAATAAGTAAAAATGAAGGTAAATATTACTTATTTTATTATGCTGCATTTGCAGTGAAGTTGTAATTTTGTAATATCATTTAAAAAATCATTTTATGCATTTTAGTCCAAACCCAGAGTTTTGCTTTTTAAAACATGAAAATCCATCATAAAAATGTTAAAAATAAAGGTAAATATCACACACACACACACACACACACACAAATTGTAACTGTGGCTTTCCAGTCATACTGTATCTTTTTTGTATTATGGCAAAAAATTGAAATATGATTTCAGTATGTATTTAGGACACAGAATTGTGTGTATTTAGTATTTACATAAGCAAGCCAAAAGAGTCTTCCATTTTATTCCACAAATATTTAAAATGTCATTTCTACCTCTGACGTGTACATCACAGACTAAATACAATTCTTACTTTGTGATGTGGTGGAATTGACAGTTGTTGAGTCAGAAGATTGAGAGTTCAGGAAAATTACTTTTTTTTGTGTTTTTACTCTTGAAGCTAGCATATTAATGAATTAAACTAGTCAAATTTGGAAACGTGTGCTTTAATAAAGTTTTTTTTTTTCTTTTTTTTTTAAATGCCCCCAGGCCTTTAGTTGAAGGAACACCCATATTTGGGCATGCAATTGCATGGCTTCATAGCTCAGTCCAGTGCTTTGTAATTGGTTTTGTGTATGCATATGTACATGGTATGTGTTGTTATAATAGTCTCTGGCTTGAATTAGTTGCAGCTTCAGATGGGGAGCTTGTTCAAAGTGGTCCACATTGAAGTCTTGATGATCCATGTGTGGTTAAAACACAGCCAAAATAGAATGATACCAGATACACGCAGCACTGCTGTTCCTGAGCTGAGCAGATAATTTGATTTCTGAGGGGGGTAATAATGGTGCATGGCTGTGATTCACATCACACTATGGGATATTCTGAAACCGAAGATGCAAAAGGTGCAGCTGATGAAAGGTTGAGGGATGAAGGAAGAAGTCAAGGAAGACATACAAATGGATTGAACTTTCCTGTCTGTCAGTCAGTTTTTAGACAGTTTAGAGGCTATATATTTTGTTGCGGAAAAATAATAATAAAAAAGTTACTGCATCCAGAAACAAATGTTTTTAATAGTAATTCATTTTTATGGTAATTCAGACGTCTATGCTGTCCATATGTTAATAATAGCATGCTTGAGCATTGCTGGTCAGCTTCTGATGAAGACAAGATGTTTATAATCACTAAACAATAAAGAGAAAGAAAATATGTTTTTACTAGGGAGCTTTTCATGCATATTATGTTGTTAATGTCCTGATGATGAATTGAACATTTTTGACGCGCAATATTACCGTGGGAAACATTTGTCAGCACTTTGCACCATGTTTCTAATCACACAGTTGTGGGGTTTAGTTTAAAATAATGAGATTTAATTGTTATTTGTAAGCTTTTTGACACTTTTAATGATAAAGACAGCGGTGAGGACTGAAAATGATGGGAAAGAGAGCCAAAGTGGCATCGGTTTGTGAAAGAGAGTAGATCTGGGGCTTTACTTAATACTTTGTAATAAGTTATTAATAAAACAAAATATAGTTTCAGTCTTCTACTTCAATATTTTGATGTATTTAATTAAATGTATTACTTGCTATTTCTTTGTAATTTACTAGCAATTTCTGAATGAAAACAGTTTACACGTTTATTTTTAAACAGAACTCCAGAAAACATTGAATTTTGCAAATGGTTTAACAGTTATTCTTTGCGTAATGTGTAACAAAGCCTTCTTTTTTAATATCTGTTTTGTGGAAACCCAACCTTAAAATGTCTACACAAGTCTTTAGTCAATTACTTTAAAATGAAGGGCCTCAAAGCTACGATTAACTGACTGTGTTGGTCAATGTTCCATTCAGGTTGACATTTTGCCCAGGATTCAATTTACAAAAAGAAGGCTGTAAGGTTATGGTCAGAATTGAATCTGAGTTCAATAAGTCTCTAAAAACTGAATGCAGATTGACACAAACGCTGAGCACTGCTGGTCAGCTTCTAACGAAGACAAGATATGAATAATTACAAAAATTATTAGAAGAAGAGAGGAAAAAAAATGTTTGGCATATTATGGTGTTAATGTCCTGACAATGTACTAAACATTTTTGACATGCAATATTACAATGGGAAACAAATGATAGAAACGAGAGAGAAAGTGCAATCAGTATGTGAAAAGTGAGCAGATCCTGGGTTTTACTTTATAGACGCCATAAATACAACAGAAATCACTGGATTTTGTAAGGAATTTAACAGTTATTCATAACACAAAGGCTTCTTTTTTGAAAATCAGTCTTGTGGAAACCAAAACTTAAGATGTCTGCACAAGTCTTTAGTCAAGGATTCAACACCACGATTTACTGACTGTGTCAAGCAATGATCCATTTCAGGTTGAAATTTTGCCCGGGTTTCATTTTACATAAAAAAAAGGTTGTGAACTGAATTTAGTCTCAGTTCAATAAATCTCTAAAAAGTGAATGTGGATTGGGCTTTCCATTGTGTCTTCCTAATCACTGACGCGAACGGCTCAATTCACTGCAAGAAGGGGTGTTTCAATATGCCCTGTGCCAGATCGTGTGCCAGAGACCCTCTGGAGTCAGAGGTGGTCTTATGGACCTTCGCATCAGAGTCGTCCAGCTGGGTCTGCAGAAGCCCTTCAAAGAGAAACACATAAAAGTCAGTGTTGGACGGAGAGAGTGGGATGCCGAGTGGAAATAAGGATTTGAAGGCATGCAGAAAGCAGGAGATGTCAAAGAGTAGGTATCATGGGAATTTGGGGGTAGACTGAACAGGATACGAAAGAAGAGGCTGGGGGAGTTAGATCCTGAATAAACAACAATGGTGTTTGATTTGGATGTGAGGTTCATCTTCTTTATAGAAGTGAGACGTTTGCTTGATAATGTTTGACCGCAGAGCCCACAATATTCTGGAAAAGAGGGAAAAGCCAAATGAAGGAAAAATACACAATGTCAGAATTAATTTTCATGTAATGAAGCAGAATGAACAACTAATCAAGTTTTTAAATAAATAGAGAGAAAATAATGAGGTTTTGTGAACAACTCTGAAATGAACTTGAATTTGTGTTCTATCGCCTAGCTTGTCAGTGAACTACTGCTGTGTTCAAGTCCTTGTACTTCCACTCAATTTCAGTTCGCTTCTGTACTTAGTCTGAGACGAACAGAGGGCGGGCTGAAAGCCGTGACATAGATGCTAAGCGCCGAATGTTCTTAGTTTAGGTTAGGGAAATCGAAAACGACAGCAGACACGGAGACACGGGATGCTATTCTCAGAGTGTTTGTTTTACATGTTGAATGGAGGTGATGTTGTTGGCCCTAATCGCGACAGGTTTTGGGAAAAGTTTATTTTATCAACTGTTAACGATCGTCAACTGTTACCGAAACTGGGGAGGCCAAAGTCCGGCAAGGCAATGATTGTGATTGTGTCCCCCATTGTTGCTCTCATGCAGGATCAGGTTAAAGAGGCAGCGAAACTCTGTGCAGTACAAGTCCAAAGTGAATAGCGGGAGAGAGTTGTACTTCTCGGGACTTTGCATTGGCCAGAACACATTCACACACACCCCTGACACGCTCCCCTATTGTGTTACAATGTGAGAGATGGTTCAGGGCCGGGCAGCTGCTGGAAGACAGTGGCGAGTGTGTGTGTGATTGATGGTCGTGTGTGTGAGTGTCTCATGAAACAGGATCCCGCAGAGCAGAGAAGAGATGGGGAAAAGAGAGAGGGGGGTCCAGTCAAAGGGCACACGCTTGGCATTACTGCAAACACACTCATATTTGTCTCTATCTCTGCCCTTTCTCTTTTACACTATCTATCTATCTATCTATCTATCTATCTATCTATCTATCTATCTATCTATCTATCTATCTATCTATCTATCTATCTATCTATCTATCTATCATGTGGCTTTCTTTTTTTCAGTATATTAAAGCTGTCAGTACATTGAAAACCCATTTTAAGATATGGTATATTTGGTATATTAAGATTATTTCAGGTACATTTGCATATAATATATGTCACTGAATATTGCTGTAATACTTTTTTAACAAGTTCTGATGATCTCAGGTGTTTTTTTGTACATTTGATTTTATAGATGATAAATTTAACATAAATTAATATACAGATTTTGTGCTATGAAGAGAATTTATCTGCCCTAAGTAATTTGTTCTCCCTTGTCTCTCTCTCTTTTCTCATGGCACTGGCTGTGGCTTCACTGGGCCAATCCACCTTCTCCTCCATCAGGTATTTCAGTCTTTTTTTATTTTGTGTCTGCCATTCTCTTTCTCTGTCAGCAGCTGTCCATCACCGGGAATTAATACAATTTATGGGCTGTCATGCAGTCACGAGTCTTACAATGGGCCCCTCCGCTGTTGTTCTTCCACAGCGAGCAAGGTTACCTGACCTTTTCTCAATACACTATGTATGCACAAAGAACTAAAAATATACTTTAAACAACATGAAATCATCTTGATGATATTTATATTTAGCAGTGGGTATTTACATTAATTGTAAATGAAGGTAGATGCTACTTACAGCGAGTGTAAATAGTGGTAGATTTTGTTTGCTCCAAGTGTAAATAGCAACAAATAGCATCTTGTTTACAGTACATACAAATACTGTTGCTATTCAGACAAAGTGTAAATAGAAATGTATATTATTTGTACTAAAGCTCCTTTTCTTTATAAATGTACACATTTTGTTTTAATTTTGTAAGTTGTTGCTTGAGATTTAACAAGCCAACTCTTTCTCTCCGACTCATTTTCGGGTTATGTTTTTTTTTGTGCCTAGTAATGGTTTGTTTACACTATAAAATTCCGATAACAATTAAAAAGGTCCTGTCAGACAATCACCAGGAACTAAGCTTGTTGGGAATAAATTTGATGGAGAAAAGAGAGTTATAGTCTGGTCTTTGTGGTATTCCTCATTCATATGGAAGTGATTTGTGTATTGCAGTGAGTCTGGATACAATTGTTCATTTTTTTCATCTGACTGGCTCTTCATTGAGAGTTGCTGCAATGTTATTCACCTTGTCTAAAAATACCCCCCTCCTCATGCTTTGAGGAAATGAATTACTTGTTAAGAAGGGAGCTGCTTTGTGTTGTCTGTTCATGACAAATTGCTAAATATGTAGTGCTTATTGCACCGTTGCTAACGTGTCTTTCTGATGGAGTACATGGTCTACAGCATGTGGTGAAATTAGAGTGTTTCTGTTGAAAACATAAGGATGACTAATGGAATAGGGTCGAAAATGAAGTATGCATAAGTATGCATTTAGGACAGTTTTGTCCTGCACAGTTCATTTTGTTACTTGATCCTTAAGACACACAAAATAAAGTTATTTTGAATAAATTATTAGTGCTTGCATGTGCAAAACGTGCCACACTGATGCCAGGATGTTGCAGTGCAGATGCTAAAGTGTTCTTAGTGGCTTTAAGTGTCTAAATGGGGTTTCATCATCATAATGGTAGGGGTATGACGGTTAGTATATAACCGTGAGACCGGCGGTTATAGTTGAACACCGTCATTAGAACTCTATAACCGCCAAAACCGTCTCATTCAAATATTTTTTACAAACATTTTTTTTATCAAAAATTGTTTTCATTTTTTAGATAGGATCATAAGATGCGCAATATATCGGGAGACATGGTTTTTACCACTTAATGAAGTTTTGTAAATCGTCAGACATGACATTTACCACTTCATAAAATTTTGCTTTGTAGAAAACCTTTCTTAAAAACGAATTTCGTTTTGTACAAATTTTATCTTAATTTTAATAAATGTTTCATCAACCCATTGCATGTATTTTAATAAATAAAAAGCAAATATAGCAGACAATGATAATCGTGACATGGAAGCGCTAGCGCGCCGCGTTCACTTGCCCTGCACTGTGAACTAGACAAATCTCATCATAAATGAAACTCAGCGTAGGCCTATGCCTCATACATTAACATTAAATATCTTTGCTGCATCCTTTCTAGAACAGACAATGGCTTTTTTTTGCGGCTCGCATCAGCAAAGCATTGCATCGCCATAGACCGCAAAACAATCAGCGGATGGCGGGCGGGTGCGGCTTTGAAATATGCTCAAAAAACGTTGGGGCGGATGATGAGTTTTGTGTCAGATCTCCTTAATAAACGGAGGTCTGAAATCTCTGCCCCTTTACCGATCAGAGCGCGCGCTGACACGGAGTTAACCCGCTATCTCCAAGAACAACCAATTGACTCTACGGCAGATCCAATCCCCCCCCCGACGGTTATGTTATGAACCGTCACATTTGACTCATGTCATAACCGTCATCACCAATTCTGAAACTGGCACACCCCTACATAATGGTTATCACGTTGAACAGGTAACCTAAACTTCTCACTAGTCACTTTTTCTCCATGTGTTTATAATTGCAGTCAAACTATTAGAACTCAAATTTGCAGTTCAAATTTTGTTTTTAAATAAAGAAAAGTTTAAAAAAGTTGTTGGAAAATTAGTGACAAGTAATACCATAATGTTGTAGTTTGTTTATAGCCTATACAATCAGCTTTTTACTTCTGCCGATTGTGTTTGGTAGGATGGGCGATATGACCAAAATCTAATATCATGATATGAGTAAATTTATTTACTGTAACAATATATATCACAATATAGTTATTTTTGATTTAGGTCTCTGTTTAGGTATTTATTATATCAACATTTTTGATACCATAGAAAGTAAACAAGTTAGGGTTAGGTGAAAATAAACAAGAATAAAAAACAAATAACAAATAATAGGACAAAAATACAGTAGAACAAATAAATATGAAATGCTACATACAGTACATTGGTTAAAGTAATCAAATGTATAAAACATATTCTGCACTGCAAAATATGCAAAAAAATTTTTTAGTTTGACTAAAATGAACAACAGACAGCAGGAATATTAGACTGTTGTCACTTTAAGAGCTTCCCAGATCCAATTTACTGTATAATATCATTTCTACCGGTTAATCGTATCCACCCGTATATTGCCCACTCCTAGTGTTTAGGCTTCAAAATTCCTGAAAGTTGTGTTAATTTGTGAAGATTATCATGCTGAACAAAGCATGTAAGGATCATGAACTTTTATTGGTCACAGAGATTATTTTCTGCAATAATCCTTCAAATCTGAGGAAAACTTGTAAGTCTGATTGCATTGTCCATAGCACAAATGTTGTGGGAAAAGTTGCTGCCAAAGTAAAAAGAAGAAAAGAAAAAGAAATGAATGAGCAATTGCCTTAGCAAACAGTAATAAACCTCCCTTTCACTCACCCTTAAAAACATGTACATACACAGAGACACATATTCACTCATGGTGTGATCCTGTCACAGACGATTTGCCTCCCCAAACTCCTCATTCCTGCTAGAGCTGAGTTATGGCGAACTCAGTGGGAGTTCAGCGGGGACTACGACCTCCTCCTGTCATCGGTTTGGGGATGTCTGTCCACACGGTCTAACCAGAGAAAGAGCCAGGCTAATGCAGCCGTTAGTGTCCGTAGCTTGGCAAAGAACCCCAGAACTGATTAGCATCTCTTAAACTCTACTTTATGTTCACTGACAAGGTATAGGACTGGTGATCTGCTGCAAATTGCAGAGTGGGTGTAGTAGCAGTGAGCGGGTGCATTTTTCAGAGATCAAGGAATCAAGGGGTGTGATAAGATCTCTTCCCAAATAATCGTTCTGTGTGGTCTTAACCTCCACGACCTTACAGTCAGAGAACAGAAGACAACTTGTCTTGAAGTACAACTGAACTTCTTTACTGTAAAAACAGCAAGCAGTCTGGTTGGCTGGCCTCCGAGTGAACAACAAACACGAAGCCAATGATGGTCCATTTAGGGAAATGGGAAATCACCTTTAACTTGCAAAAACATGTTTAGAAAAGTGGTCCACTGCCAGATCAAGCTAGCATCAGCGGACATGGTGTTGGGGAGCTTTACAAGCCATCAGTCAAACAACAGATATATGGTTATCTAGCAAAACAGGCCCAGCGAGAGAACTTGCATTACACTTGAAACCAAATAAAAGGTAGTAAAACGACAGCTGTACAAATGTGGAGATGAGAGCTTGACAGTTTAGCGTACTTTATGGGGCATGGCTGTGTCAGTTGAGTGATGCTGGGAGCTCGCCATGGGGAACTTCGTAGCGTGAGATCAAACGCTGTTGCGTACAGTTCAATAATAAACTCCTCCCTGCCCGAACACGGTCGTTCCTCACCCTAGTCTACAAACAAATTTTATGACTGAACAAGAAAATGGTCCCAGGCCTTGTTGTGCCGAACACAAGCTTCTGTGAGCTTTAATTATGATGCATTTTAGATCATAGAAATGCTTATTTGTTTTTATATTGAGGTAGTGAAGGATGTGTACATCTCCAAACCAAACAATTAGTGGTAGATCCCAGTTTATGGGAACGATGAACGTTGTAGCTACTAAATCTCTTGAATGCTGAAAGTTATTGACAGAAGACTATTACAGTAGCCAATGCTAAGCAGTTTTTTATTTTGTAGTTTAACCAATGCTTGTGACTATTTGCAGTACTTACTTATATTAACCACTGTAAATGTTGTAATTCAGTATATCTGTAGTTGTTATTGTTGTATTGCTACATTTCAAGTAATTTGGTTCGCAAGGCACTAATGCTATGCAGGCCTCTATCAGTTTAAATGATAATCATTTGCACCAGTTGTTATAGTTACATTAGCTGCTTTTCCACAGTCGGGCCAGTGCAAGCCAGTGCTTTAAACGGGCCGGGTGGGGCTAATGGTCTCGGACCTGTAGCACCAAGGCCAACATAGCGCTGCGTTTCCACCGTCAGGCCAGAAGCTCTGCTGTGCTTCACTATAACCCACCCTTCACACGCCTCTCAGGAACAACTTCATGCAACCCCATTATTTCACAAACAAAGAGAAGTTATCAGAAAATGAATAAGAAATAAGTCACTGGAAATAGCGTGATCACAAAACGAACACGATAAAAGTGGCTGTTTGTTTGCATGCTTTGTTACATATTTAATTCCAAAAGCATTTATATTTTACAATAATAAGTGATACATTGATCATAATGAATTAATTGATCAGGAATGAAAAGTAGTCACACAGAAAAAAAGTGTTATGAAAATAGTCGAACATAATCATTTGTATTCACAGTAGCCTATATATATCACATTTAGAAAGAATGACATTTCTATATTTTTTTAAAAGCTTGAGAACAAAAACCATTAGCCTACATGGAGCTAAACTCTCGAGGTGAAACTTATGACAGATAAAATATGTAGGTAAATAAATACTAATGTCTGATTTCTCCAAGCGGTCGCATACTATGATAACGTTAATGCCTACCGTGCATAGTCTTTTGCATCAATTATAAATATTTCTGCCTTGTATGGTGATTATAATCCACATTGGATCAAGTTATTTCAAACACGCTGAATGAAAGTGAGTTTTGAGCTCAACTTGTTTTAAAAAGTTTTTGATGTTGGTGGTGTTGTAGCTGTTGGCTTTATGAAATGATCCACGGTGCTGACGCTCTCCAGACATGGAGAAACTCTGCCTTTGTTCATAGCCACTCCTCTAGCCCCAGCTGGACCGCTTTGGCCCAAGGTATTCGTCGGTCCAAAAAACCCAGGCCGTTGGCTCAGAGGAAGCACAGACGAGGCACGATCAAACATTGGAAGTGATAGTGGAAACATGAGTGGCCCTGGCCCCCCGCTTTTGGCCCGACAGTGGAAACGCGGCTATTGATGGCTTCTGCTAACAACTTACCGGTACGTTTCATATTATTTGGTTTGAATGCAAAGTGTGAATGCAAATTGTGAAACATACATTTACATTACATTTAAATGTAGTCATTTAGCAGAGCCTTTTATCCAAAGTGACTTACAAATGAGGACAATGGAAGCAATCAAAATCAACAAAAGAGCAATGATACACAAATGCTATAACAAGTCTCAGTTAGCTTAATGTAATTTATAACATCATATATAAAAAGAAAAGAAAAAGAATACAAAAAGTATAGAGAAGCTAATGGTATTTTTTTCAAGAAAACAAGCATTTAGTAAATGAATAGAGTGAAAGTCTAAAAATGGCAAGATTATATGTGTGTGTGTGTGTATATATATATATTCGAATAGAGAGTGCTAGAGTTAGAGGGTCAAATAAAGATTGAAGAGATGTGTTTTTAGCCGATTCTTGAAGATGGATAATTAATAACTTTTGTCTAATATTTTCTACAACAATAAACATAAAGATAAAAAATATTCTATGGAGTCAAAACATTGTTAACACTGGTTAACAACCAGTTAGATAGTTAGATATCATCATAAGGTTTTGTTTCATAAATCAAATGCTACTTTGTTCATAGTTTCTCTGAGGGTTGAATGTGATGCTAAAGTGTAGAATTTTTTTTTAAAGATGTATTTTCACTTGGCATTTACATTAATGTTTAATGTAGCTTGGTTTGTAAGCGCTAATGATAAGTGTTTCTTTGTCTCATAATTTCTCTGAATGGGTGAAGGTGTGACATTTTAAGTAAAAACATTGATAATCCAATCATTTTATATCTAGTTGCTCATCTTAGTACAAATATTTTAGCTCAAGTATTGCAGTGTTTCCCAAACCCAGTACCCACCCCATCTCCCCAACCCCCACCACCTGCTGTGATTATTTCATCAAGTTGTTCAATTTGACCGTGTATATGTTCCATGCAAAGGTCATTAAAGTGTGCGAGATGTGAATTTACATTTTATTTATTTAAAGTGGTCTATGATGTCACACTTCAGTGTGTTTGAAGACGCTGCAGGCAGCAAATCCGTGAATTAATGTTCCGAAGTGAAGTAAACTTCCAACAGATTTCCCCTGCTCAGGGAGTACGGAGCAATGTAGTGATCATATCAGTCGGAACACAGTTCATGCATGTAACTTTCTTCTAATGAGCTAGTTATCTGAATCAGGTGTGTTAATTAAGAAAGAAATCAGCGAGGACTGGGATTGAGAGCCGCTGAATGTCTCTGTCACGAATGTAACCCTCGTTCCGTGAAGGAGGGAACAGACACATTACGTATAATGACATTAGGGGTCTCACTCGGGAGCCCCAATCACCTCTGGGGTTTAGAAGAAAAGGCCAATGAGAATTGGCAAGTGGAATTTCCATGCCAAGCCACGCCCCTGTACATACTGGTACATAATATGGCAGAGTGCACCCACTCATTCAGGTTTGTGCTGAGGAGCCGAGATGTAACACGGCATTCAGTGTAGTTCGAGGTTATGACATAAGGGACGTAACATCTCCTTTCCCTCCTTCAGGCAACGAGGTTTACATACATAACCGAGATGTTCCCTTTCAATAAGTCACGTTCAACGTTACGTTGACTGATGTTAGGGGTCCCTATGGAAAATGTGAGAACTCCTGTAGCTTGTAGATGATGAAGATTCCTCTTCTTCTTTTAGAAAGCAGCACTCACATAGCAATCGGCTCCGATGCAAAAATCTGAATGAGTGAGTGCACACCACCATCTTATGGGGGAGTGGCTTGGAATGCAAATTCCACTCGCCAATTCTCATTGGTCTTTTCTTCTAATGCTCAAAGGTAATTTGGGGCTCCCGAGTGAAGACCTTAATGTCAGTCGATGTAATGTAGAATGTGACCAACTGAAAGGGGAGCTATTGTACCATTGAATGTCATACAATTGGGCATGCAAAGCATGATTTCTACACATTCTTTGTTTTTTTTTAGGAATCTTATAAAGCTGAAGCAGTACCTATCGTGCAAAATCATTGCTTACACTGGTAGTCAGACACCAAATATTGTGCTTGTTAGTTAGAAAATGTCAGTTGTTGGCAGAACTATAGAACTGCTATTTTCCAGTAAGTGGCTTGGTTTCACAGAGCAAATGCTGCCCATTACATTGTTCATGGTTTCTCTGAGGGTTATGACTATGATGCTTAAATTTAGACTTATGGACTATCACTGCTTCTTGTATAACCAAAGACAGAATTAACTCTGTCAAGAGATTTATAGACTTTGGTCAGGATTATTCCACTGAGAAACTGGATTAACCAGAAATGGTTTTTGCAAGACTTTTGGATGGTCATCAGTCAGATATGTTATTTTGAGAGGAGAAACAGGTGTGTAAAATAATATTTACAAATTTTCCAATATTCCCTTGGGTAGTATGGATTATCAGCCTAAGGAAGGTAAAATGTATCTGTAATTTATATCTAATCCAGATCTTTCTGGAGAGCTACAGTTGTTCATTCTCATGTGGTTTATTCATTATGGTTAAATGACTTCAGGTGTTTTGTACAAATTCAGTTCAGAGAGCTTGAAAACTTGTATTTTAACTTACATATTTTGATTGTGGGGTTTTAAGACTGGCAATTACAATATATGTGCAATTAAAAGTTACAAAACGGCAACATTAATCATTTAATATTAAATTCTGCGTACAACGTGTGAAATGATTGTGGCTGATTTAAAAGGCACATTTTGTTTTTGTTGTTCCTGTTCCTGTCTGCTTTGGTCTGGTTGTAAAATGGTGCATTCAGTTGTAATGACTTGCGCAACAGACTTTAACGATTCTTGTTGTAATTTAGAAATAAAAGAGGTCTTAATGTGTTTGTGTGGGAGTGCATACTTGCTCACAGAAGAAAGCCAGTACACATGAGTCTAAAATACATTACGGTTTACATGCCTGTTGTATATTCACTGGGGTTTAATGAAGACATGAATCAAGCATTAAGTATTTCCATATTAATTTTAGATGCATGTTCTGCTTTGTAGAAAACTATGCCACCTGTTTTCTTTCTTTCCACATGCATTTGTTCTTTTTTTTAGCTGGTGTTTTTAGATAATGATTACATGTGATAGCTGAAATCCTGTAGGTTTGTCACCAGCAAACGTGTCTACTTGAACTGGCCAATTCTTCACCTCAGCATCAGATATACAGAGCATACATATATTTGGCAGTAATACCAGCGAGAAGGCGGCTAGTTATTAACTGCCCATAAAGCGTTGCTCATATTTTCAAAAACACTTTAATCGTTGAATAGAGAGTTGGAAGGACTGCAGAGCAGAACAGCCGAGCACCTCTCAAAGCGTCCATCAGTCCTCCAAATGCATAACATAAAAGACAGTTTACATCCTTTTATCTTAGGCTTTCACAGCCTCTGAGAATGTTTGGTTGTAGTACATCAAATGTATAATTTGATTTGTCTCAGGCGACGCACAACTGGGGCCCCAAGACCGTAAATTATTTCTCCAGACCTATGCTTCAACCAAAAGATCTTGGTAGGCTGCTGAACCCAATCAGACATGTGGGATTGGATATTTTCTCTCTTTTTTTCATGACTCAGATGTTGTTAATGTAAATGTATTTAAACACTTCACAAGGAAGTCAGTTTGATACTACCATATCACCATATTCAACCCTGTACTGTACATAATTCAAATTAGCAAAGAGCATATGTGGAGTAAAATATGCCACTGCACATTGCGTTCATGTTTAGTGTATTTAATGGTAATTTGATTACATGTTCCATTCATTGCTGTACAAACTACTCATGTTAGTCACATGTGTAAATGAACGTTCCTATAATCCAATAAGCTTTTCAGTCCACAACCGTAATCTGTTCTAGGCAATCAGTGCCTCATACTTCCTGAAGTCATCTACTACATGAGTAACAGTAGTAAACACTCTGAATCATATCAAACATCTCTTTAGCCACAGTATCTGAGGCTGTTTGACGTCTTGAAACTACAAAGAGTTTATTAAAAGCATGGGACAGTGATGCATGGCCTTTATTTAGAGAATATCATGTTGCCCATTATGGCTTATTATGGTCTGTTTCTGGTACTTAAAATAGTAAAGAAACAAATGACTTTGATACTTTTGAACTTCACTTCCTCGTCTGTGTGTACACACATGGTCAGGACCCATTTATGGGGCCACTAGAATTAATTTTGAATGAGTTTTACTTAAGTTTGTTAGTTTCTATTTTTATTTTTTTTTATATATGATTTATATATTTTAAATCAGAATAAATATAGAAATGTGATGTATCATTAAAGTAAAGTGCTTAAACAAATGAGTAAAAATTAATTTACCTAATAAATTCTATTATTAGGTACACAAAAATGTTAAAAGCTGATGACATTCATCCACAAAGTGCATATAGTAAATTTAGTATATAATTAAAATTAAGTATATTTTTCTTACCCCATTAGCAGAGTATATTTTTTAAGCATCAATTCACTTAATTCTGACCAAATTTTCAAAAAACAATCCTTAATATTTACAGGTACAATTTGTAAGATATTTGCAGTAAAATATCCAAAAAACCACTAGGCTAATGTTATATATTTTGTCCAGCTGATTACTAACAATATCTCTAATGTTTTCAACTACTTGTAAATCATGAGAAAATTCCCATTCTAAACAGTGACACGGGGCAGTGCAGTCACCTGTTACTGACGTTAGTTACCCTTTGTTACCGCCTTTACTCATGTAGAAACCACATGACAACAGTGTCACGGACAAATGTGGAATTAGTGTCTTGCGTCCAGCAAACCACTAGCTTGCTTCAAGCAGTTCCTTATTTACTTCTTCTTGAACGTTTTATTGTGGATTGTGTTACTTATTTATGGAACATAATTACTGTTTACCGTCTGCCGCTGGTTCTGTCAACAAGGAAAGCTCCCGTAAACTTGTGTTTTACTCGACAGGTGAGTTGTTTTTATTCGTATCTTTACAGAAAACGTATGCTATTATAACGACCAACAAGATTAGTATTATGGGGCATACAGGCCAAACACGGGGCATCGTGTCTCTAGATCCGTGCGAGGACCCGATGCATTGACTTTGTATGTAATCTACTCGCGCAAATCATTGAACTCGCGTTTGAAAATTAGCACATCAAGCACAACATTTATACAACTTTACCTCATCCGTTAAATCCATGATTTATATTTCCGTCTGATTGATGGCCATCAGCGGTTGGGTAGAAGACAACAAATCCCATCATCCCACGCTCCTTCTTAGTGTCATCAAACCATGCGATTGTTATTGTTTTGATAGTGCGCCCTCTCGGGTCCTACAACCTGTACCTTTAAGTCATTGTGAAAATATGCACAATTTATCTTGATTTAAGCATATTTAGATATGCTTAGGTGTTGCTTATAAGCTGTATTGTTATGCTCATTCAATCATTCAGTGTTTAATTACATAATTTTTGTAATATTCCAGTCAGAATTATTTTTTTCTTTTTTGCTTAAATACATAAAGCAGTTTTATTTACTGGTTCATTGCCTGATCTTTTGGATCAGAGTCTTGTCTGAGCAATGGGAGGGAGAAGGAAAAAGAGGGCAGAGGAGAAAAGAGACGAGATGGATAAAACGCTGTTATGCAAACCTCCACTCATCACTCACTGCTGGACCAGATTAATTGCCCGTTAGAACAAGGCCACAGTGTTGCCTCCAGATGTACTCGAAGTAATGATGTCACCGTTTAATGTTCTTCTCTCTCACCATTTTCAATTTTTTATACAATTATGCATACATTTTGCAGATGGCCTGCACATAACCATTACAATCCAGAGCAATAAACTGATGAATTCAAGGATTTGCATCTATTCATCATGTAGATGAACTGAAGGTTACTGAGTTTGAGGCACTTGGATGTTTTAGTTGTTGCTTAGGGTTTATAAGCTGGCTCAGAATCAAGCACAGGAAAACAGGATGAGTGAATCTTTCCAACACCTCTTAGTCTCGCTCTGGCCAAAACTTTCTTTCTCCCAAAGTATTACAGCATGCCGCCTTATTCATCTTCCTCTCTCTCTCTCTTTATTTCTTCTTCCATATCTATCAACGATTTCATGCCATACATAACCTCTGAAGGGTTGTGTGCCATTCATAAATAAATTGTAATTCATTTCCTGAACTAAGGTAGGCAGCATATCAAAATGAAAAAAAAGCAAAACAAAATGCAAAAAAAAAAAATATATATATATACACACACACACACACACACACACACACACACACACACACACACACACACACACACACACACACACAATGAAATATAATTGCATTAGGTGTAAGTTTAATTATTTTAACTAGATCATTGTTTTCAAAATTGTAGAGATATTTTTTCTTAATAAAAATTATATATTTTGTCATTTCTAATTTCTTTTATTACTAGAAAAGTCTTTACAATATTTTTTCAGACAACAGTTGCAGACCAGCTGTCCATTACATTTACTTGCCAAAGCCAATTTTTTTATTTTGGACCATGGCTTTACGTGTAAATACATGCATTAAACGGGGGGTGAAATGCTATTTCATGCATACTGAGTTTTTTACACTGTTAAAGAGTTGGATTCCCATCCTAAACATGGACAAAGTTTTAAAAATTAAGTTGTACTTTTGAAGGAGTATTTCTGTTCCAAAAATACTCCTTCCGGTTTGTCACAAGTTTCGGAAAGTTTTTTTCGAGTATGGCTCTGTGTGACTTTAGATGGAGCGGAATTTCCTTATATGGATCCTGAGGGCACGTCTGCCGGAAGAGTGCGCGCTCCCGTAGAGAAGAGCATTGAGAGGCTGAGCACAAGCATTCACTGATCAGAGCGAGAGCGTCGCGAAATGTCACAAAAGAAGTGTGTTTTTTGTTGCCAGGGCAAGACAACCCTGCACAGATTACCAAAAAAAACATCATTAAGGGACCAGTGGATGGAGTTTATTTTTACAGAGCATCGACGGAGTTGTGCAAGTGTTTTTGTTTGTTCCCTGCATTTCGAAGATGCTTGTTTTACAAACAAGGCCCAGTTTGACGCCGGATTTGCATATCGTTTATTTCTTAAGGATAATGCAGTCCCAACGAAAAAGGGTCACGATCGTGTGTTGGAACCGCATGCGGTGAGTAAAACTGCTTCAAATATCTCTGTGTTGTTAACTTAGCTATCAGCGCGTAAGCACATCAAGTAAACAACATGCGATGTTGTCATCAAACTGCACTTTCCACATGTACAGCTTAAAAAAAAAAAAAAAAAAAAAAGACGACATAAAGTGGAACTTAGTCATTTCCAAAACCGCTAAGCAAATATATACAGTTTCAGTACATACCACATAGAGACTTCGTTGCTGATGCTGCTCTTGTTAAATTTCAGCCTCTGGATCTGATTCTGGATCATAAATATACGCTGAATCTGACTGTTAGCCATGGTTTGTTTTGGATGTTTTTTTCCTCACGGTAATGTCATAGCTTCCAAACAATCTCAACGCAAAAGCTTACTCGCGCTCGTGATTCTTTAGCTCCGCCCACACGTCACGCCTCCAGCCGGTCGTGTTGTTCCGGGAAAAATCGGTACAGACTATCTTTCTCTTATGAATATAATAAAACTAAAAAGTTTTTGGAGTTATGAAGGATGCAGTACTACTCTATAGGTACTCCAGATTAACAGGATATTGAGTCAAAACGAGCATTTCACCCCCCTTTAAATACGAAAACACATCATGCAGTCAAATCTCTCCATGCATTGCAATTTCAACCATGTTTTTATTTTGCAGTTTAGAGAACAGTTACAGACCATCTGGCTATTTTATTTACTCACTAAAGCTGAATTTGTACTAATTGTGTTAATTTTTAGCCCAGGCTGTACATATGTGAACAATAGTACAGCATTAAAAACAAAACCCCCCACAAGTACACACATTTCAACACGACCTCAGCTGTGAAATTAAAATATCCAGCTTGTGGACAGCATGAGCTTACAGGGTTTCCTCTCTGCACCTCTCAATGGCAGAGACTGAGGAATCTGATCTGAGTCATGTGATTATGTGAGTAGTGAAGTCGGGTTATCTTCAATTCAGCTGCTGTCACAAATAAGTTGCACGTGGGATGCGTAGAACTGTTTGTATGCGAGACCGTTTCAAGTTTTGATTATGCATGTAGTAATATTAACCGGCTGGAATTAAACAGGTGTGTTCATACTTTGCTTCTACCTACAGTAGCCTTTTTTAATGTATTAAAGACAAATATTCCATGTTTAATGTTCAAAGACCCATTAGATATGTTTGACACACTATTATCTAGTATTAATTTTATTTTACTTTATTTTACACTGGTGTCGAAATCATTTTTACTCAAAAACTTAATTAAATTTTTCACTTACAAAAACGCAAGTAATCAAATTTAATGTGAAATTTTGAAGTAGATTTTTGTTTTATTTACAACTTACAGAATACAGAATACATTTTGTAAGTTTTGAACACAAAAAAGTTACAGACTGCAGCTTTAATTTTTATTGCAAGAAAATAGCAAAATCCTGCAAATCAGGGTTTTAAACTTTCTTATATTTTTAAACACAAATACATGTAAACTTTTTAGTTGCAAGGCCTATTTTGCACATAATTAATACAAATAATAATAATAATAATAATTTTAGTGTCAACTTCCTTGGCTTCCTTGGATCTTTTCAGACTTTTTGCCACTTTTAGCCAATGCACTAATCGCTATGCCATGACTTTAACCTTTATGGTATAGTTATTGAATGCAATTCAGTGTTTCCTACAGGAATTTGCATCAGCTGGTTTGATGTTGATTTCAGTAAAGGAATTGGCTAACATCTTTGGCAGGCTAACTGAATCTGGGCGATGTGCTGCCTCTTAGGTTCCAAGCGGGCCGTAGGGGTTACCGGACCCCTCTGGCAAACACTACCTTTGCTTGGGGGAGCAGGGAGTGTTTTGAAGATGCTGACCTACTGAGAGATCAGAATTTTCCCTGTTATTCCAGCCATCTTGCTGTAGTGGAACTGTAATGACCTGTCGTAAGGGCCTTTGGCACACGGGAACCTTTTCATAGTACCAGAACTAATTGTGGAACTACCCACTTTTGGGCATTTCACATCGCCGGAATTGGGTGCTATTTTAGTACCAGACTGCCTTGTTCGAGAACCAAATTAGCTCCTACTCCGCAGCAGGGTCTAACCAGCGCAACTGGTACTACACGTGACGTAAGCATACATTGATTGGTCAGAAGCGTTCGAAAACGCCCTCACACGCCATGATTTAAAACAGTGTAAACATAATGTAAACATTGTGTCAACTTATTTCGCAAGTATGATGAACAGCGATAGATGGACGGATGCTGAAGTGCAGGCACTTGTAGCAAATGTAGCACTGCCGTCATCGTTGGAGATTCTTAATCTTCTTTTCCATTCTTTTTAATCGCTTTACGTATATGTCGACATTCTATGTCCATGAAACCTGCGAGACGCAACATAAACACAGCTCCGATCAAAGCATCCTCCATCCTCCTGTTGTTAATGTTGTTCTTCTTTGTTAACGTTGTTGAACACCATGCACAAATGACATCGCTATGGACCAGCTTATGTCACTTATTAGAACACACTGTTGGTCCGAATTCAACCCTTAAAATGGTGCTGGGAAATAGTTCGCGCAAAATCATCCCAGTTCTTTAGTACTGTACATTTAGTTCTGGAACTAAAACGGTGCGAATGGCCCTATGCTAAATTATGTGAGCGAGTGAATTTGATACTGTCCCACTTATAATTACTATTACAATAGTATTACTATTAATAATTGTGTATTATAATTATTATTATAGAATATTGATGTAGCAAACTGAATCTGTACATATAATTTTCATTAAACATACTCCTATACAAATATTTTAATTTCCAAATCTTTTTTACAGTTTAGAAAAAAACAAATAATAATTTCCATGATTGCTAGATGGTCTTCTCAAACAAGAAAAAATTCTATGAGAGAAAAAGACAAGGAAGTTATACAAGACACAGACCTTAAAGAACAAAAACAGCTTAAACAATTTGAATTTCCCATGCATGACTGATTATTTAAATGCTTTTTGTTGAAGCTTAAGATGAAATCTGCACATCTATAATGTCATCTGCATTTATTTTAATGCCACTGCAGTCCCACATGTGGAATGTGGGACCCCTCCCCCCAGCAGAGACTATGGAGGAAAAACCACAATATTATCATTCAGCAATCAAAGAGACAACTCAAAATGGAAAATTCTTTGTTGAGATGCCAAGATTCATGAGAGATTCAAAAGAGATTCATGAAAAGAAAAAGCAACATCCCTGAAGACCAGTTGTTTTTTAAGGATTTTAGGGGCTTAACAACCACAGGCTTTAAGCTTTGTAATCTTTGTAATTTTAGTAGTTACTTTGTATAACTAACAGAAACTACATAGCAGAAGATGACAATATGTTTTCCTTCTCTCTCTTGTTAGATGTGCTTCATGTCTCGTCTAGTTCAAAAATATATTCACAAGGTATTCAATTGTTTAATATATGTTTTGCTCACCACACAATAGTGATTTGCATTATTAGGGTGAAAATCATTACGTTATCTACAAGGAGAAAAAAAATACTTTAAATTTTTCACTCAGAAATTAATATTAAAATTTCACAATAATTAACAAGTGGCAAGTAACACTCTGAATTGAACATGAAATTATAAAGAATGAAATAGTATTTTCTTTTAAAATGTATTCCAATAAATTTTTAAATTTTGTATAAAAAAAACCCTTTTTATATTAAAGGTTTTAAAAAAAATATTTAATGTTATAGACCTGAGAATACAAGCAGTCTTATATGTTTTTGTTTTTCATGATTTTTTATTCAAATGTTGTTATTAATTTAAATCTGGTTGTTTTTAAAATGTTTTAACTGTCTTTTGCAAAAGTTAAAAATACATCTGGTCCCAAAGCTGCTAAATAGTGAATAGTAACTGTTGTGCCCTGAACACACAGACATTTTCTCATACTTGTATGAAAATAAAATTGAGGATATTCGCTGGCCAGCTGTGATAAAATGAAGCTTTTTTTAATAGAGTTACTACAAATATTTTTCCTCACGTTTGGTGTTCATTCCTTAAATTTTTTATCTTCTGTCTAACGGACTTGTTTTATTATGCCTATTTATCTCTCTGATCTCCATGAAAAACGTCTGGGTTTTGAGACGTTTTCGGTAACAGGGTGTATTTGTGTCTCAGATGGAGAGCAAACCTCTTTGATTTTCTGTTTTACTATCTGTCCTTTTCTGACTCATTCTCTGTCTCAGTTTGACTTATTGTTTGGTTGGTGTGATTTCCACAACAAGCGGAACAAAAATGTTGATGCATTTGTCAGTGTGTGATGTGCGGAGTCGCTTTATTCTTTGCACTTGTCTGGTGTAAACAACACATTCAAAGCCTCAAAATGCATGACAAAAGTGCTGTCATCTTTGCATGTTTTGTCTTTTTTCCTTTCTGTTTCCCAAATGCACATGTATAAATACAGACACTCATCTCTTGACCCACCTTTGACTCACCTGCGACAGCTCTTCCTGAGGGCACCGGAGAACATTATTTCTGCTAAAACAAACCACAGCGAGTAGATCAGCCAGTTCACATGACCTGTGCCCTTTGCTTCTTTTCTGGAGGACCCTTAACCTTAACAGAAAGTACATAGCACAGCACTGATGTCCTGTCTGAAACAAACAGCTATACATTATTTTGTGAAACATTGTGTTAAAAACTGCATCTGATTGTGAGGGCTGAGCAAATATTCACTATGAATTTGCAGTAATTTTGTGGTGATGTAAAATGTAAATATTTATGAAATGCATGTTGATAAATAATGCTGTTTTGTTAGTATATTTTATATTGGTTCTAATTCAAATAGTAAATATTATTCATCATTGTATTAATTTATGGATAAACAGTGTAACAAAACATGAATATTTAAAATGAGATATTATACTGTACATAAAAAACATAGCATTTGATAAAAAAATGTTTTTTAGGATTCTTCTATGAAAATTATATATATAATATATATATATATATATATATATATATATATATATATATATATATATATAATATATATATATATATATACTGCATATTTTGTATTATTTATATAACCTTATAAAAAGGCAGAAAGAATAATCATTATTTAGTATCTACCAGGGCTTTATCTAGTATGCCTTGCGTCACAGCAAATGCACAGGATTGCTTTTAATGGATATCTGCCCCTCGCTTGACCTGGTCCAGACATGTGACCTTTAACCCTGACCTTGCCCTCTGTCTTCCCACACCCTTCACCAGACTCTCTTTCACTCACTACTGCTCTTATTTCAGGCTTTGTTAAGAAAAGCTGCATTTCCCAGAGTTTGCAGACAGGTAGGCATCTGGAAACATTTTCATGGATATGAGAGAAGTCATACAAAAGTTTCTACAACTATGTATAAGTAGCCTATAACTTTTACTCTTGAAGTATTATATTTTGCAGAAATATATTAGTGTACTGTTGATAATGTAGTGAATTGAATATTTAGCTAAATACATTAAATATTTGTTTGTGTGTGTGTGTGTGTGTGTTATTTCATGATTTGTTTGGAGGGGCTCTTTTAAAGCAGGGTTTTCTCAAAGTATGGTCTGCGAATAAATTCTCTCTTGAGTGTTACAAGCTCTTGGTGCATAAAGAAGATCTGTAAAGATGCAAAGACTAAAGTCTCCAAATTCCAAAGAGATATTCTTTATTAAAGTTAAGACTCTGCCATGCCACAATAAAACGGCTCATTTCAAACATGACCACATGACTACGTCACTATGTGGAAATATTTTCATAATGCTGCCAAATGTTCACGCAAAGAAAGAAGGCGGTGGTTCAGTAAAGGAGGGCGTACACGGTGCGATTTTGCTGTCGTAAGAGTTCGCATGCGATTTTTTTCAATCGTGTGGAAATCGCGTATGCGCGTATGGTCTCAGCTCGTATCATTTGCGATGAATTATGAGCCGAGCAGAGTGGCTTACGAGCACTTCCCGACCTCCCGATCATTTTAAACAGTTGAGCTATCTATACTGTATATCCCATCCAATACCTCTATCCATCACGGAAAATGCATGTTTCAAAATTTCTATTAAACACTGTATATTATTTTTTAAAGCCATTTGGTTTACGAGGTCAAAGGAACTGTCCTCACAAACCATGTTTACATTGTAATACTATTTCAGATATTTATATATACAAGAATACACACACAGGGTGACCAAACGTCCCGGTTTCCTATTGCTAAAAAATAACCTGTACGTGTAGGAAACAGTCACAGCTTGTATCAATATTTTATATGCAGTTATGAGAGAGGGAGAGCAGTTATATTAGGCGCGTTCCACTTGAAGCAGCGCTGCACAGAATGATCACCTGTATGACATCAAAGTACCGCGAGAGCGATTCGAATGCATTGGATATGTGTGCTCTCTTATCGCTCTCGCTGTACTTTAATGTCATACAGTGATCCTTCTGTGCGTGCAGCGGAGTCGAACGTGTCTATCAATTTCGTGCGATTGCTTCTGGAATTCACAGGTTGTAAAATCGTGTCGTATATCATCTCGTCCGTACGATTTTCAGATAAACTCACTCGTGCCGTGTGTGTGGACATACGATCTTCCGACCATCCGAATTCGCACCGTGTACACCCGCCTTAAGCGCAGTTAGTGCTGAAGTAGCCATGAGAGGGAGATGCTGTGTATATCTACGTGAAAGCAAAAGCACTTTATTTGACCTTCCAATAGTACATGCATTTAGGAATCTTTAAGATTACTTACAACAGAACAGCAACGCATTTAATGGACAACCGTTTCAGGAACCTAGGAGAAGAGGTAATTCTGACTTAGCTACGACAATCTGGCGCTTCTGAATAAGCTACTGGAAGTATGTTTTTTGTTATTAATTTAAGGATTTGCTGTTGAATTTTCAAATGGGGAGTTTTGTGTGTTGCACATGTGTGTGTGTGTGTGCGCACGTATGTGTGTGTGTGTGTGTGTGTGAGAGAGAGAGAGAGCGAGAGCGAGAGACTGTCACACAGTGGGTCAGCTGTCTTAAAGGGGGTGAAATGCTATTTCATGCATACTGATTTTTTTACACTGTTAAAGAGTTGGATTCCCATGCTAAACATGGACAAAGTTTCAAAAATTAAGTTGTACGTTTGAAGGAGTATTTTTGTTCCAAAAAAACCTCTTCCGGTTTGTCACAAGTTTCGGAAAGTTTTTTTCGAGTATGGCTCTGTGTGATGTTAGATGGAGCGGAATTTCCTTATATTTCCTTATCTGCCGGAAGAGCGCGCGCTCCCCGTATAGCAGAGCACTGAGAGGCTGAGCACAGCCTGATCAGAGCGAGAGCGTCGCGAAAAGTCACAAAAGAAGTGTGTTTTTGGTTGCCAGGGCAAGACAACCCTGCACAGATTTCCTAAAGAGAAACAGCATTAAAGGGACCAGTGGATGGAGTTTATTTT
>NW_020528575.1:0-37060 GCF_003368295.1 Carassius auratus
AATTAAAGCACATCAACATATTCTGTTTCACCAAATAAAAAAAAAAAATTAAATTGATTAGACATGCTTTTAGTTTATTCAAATATAATTAATTCTGCTGCCTTTCACACCACTGCTCAGGGTAGTAACTAGGGTTTGGGTTTGCATGCTTTTTCATGATGCCAGTCACCATTGTCATCACGTCATTTTCCTGCCATCACATTCCTTCCACAGCCATCAACGTTTATTACACTTACAAATTCAGCCAGTCATATTTCCAGCAGTCTTAGTGACTGGGACTCTTGAGGGCACTAAAACACTGAGCATTGTCAGATGCAACTAGTCCCGTTGAGTTTTACAGTGGCATTTTGAACAGTGATTCTGTCATCATCTCTTAGCGTAGAAGTCTTCCACACTTAAGAAGCTGTTAGGCAATGTTACATGTGGAAGTGGTAAAGACTTAATCTTAGGTGAGTTGTTTTAAGTGGTTTGCTTTTGATGGTATTGTTTTGACAGTAATCAAGGCCACGTTCTTGACGTTTACACAGGTAAGGCGACCCTTTAGAGGACTATGCCAAAATATGTGGTCACAAGTAATGTGTAGCATGTTTAAAACCTTTTCTAAATAGAGCGCTCAAGCCTCTCGGCATGTTCGTGCTTAGACCATGTGTGAGAGCCCAGGCCTGAGAACACCAACTGTACCTATCGTCTCTCAAAACATTGATAAACTCAAGAGGAGTTTGGGTTCAACTCTCAAATGCAACACACTCTAGTGCACACTCTATCTATCTATCTATCTATCTATCTATCTATCTATCTATCTATCTATCTATCTATCTATCTATCTATCTATCTATCTATCTATCTATCCATCTATCTATCTATCCATCTATCCATCTATCCATCTATCCATCTATCTATCTGTCTATCTGTCTGTCTGTCTGCCTGTCTGTCTGTCTGTCGGTCTGTCCATCTGTCCATCAATCTATCATATGTTCATTTGTTCTATTGTTTGTTTGTTCCAATATTTGTTCTAAAATTTGTTATTACATTTGTATGTTTGTTCTGTTGTTCTATTTTTCTATTATTGAAATCAGATGGAGTGATCTGGAAGATAAATGTTGGGGCCAGCACTTGGGCTCAGAGGGACAAACCTGGGAAAATGTTGTTTAGCACATCTGCATGTTCTCTTTGCATGATTGCGCACACACAATCCCAAACTCATACAGACTGAATGAAGTGAAAGCGAGTGATGGAAGAGCTCTGGTTATGTATTCTGTAACGCGTATTCAGTTTAAGCACTTCTGTTTTCTATGCATGTAGTTTGTCAAATAAGTACCTTCTTTCTCTGTTATTTCTTGGCATGACTCAGAAATGAGGCTTAAGCAAAGGTTTGCAGTCCCAGGCCATCTGTGTTGACTTTTCTGATAGAGCCATCTGAAACTTTCATTAGCTTCATCAGTGTGTCATATACACTCAGCTTACCTCCGGGCCTTGAAACATTGCTTTTCATATTAATAACTAAATTGTATTACTGTTATTGTTAGTACTGGATGACTCCAGTCATAACTATTCACAGACCGAACCGTTGATCTGATTTTGTTTTTTATTCAGACAATACCTGCAAGACATAATCAGACCAGGCTATTGTACTGACCTATGACAAGTAAGGTGAAACCGAATACCAGCGCAGAACTTCTTCAGAACTCCATTCTTCAGTCCTGAGGCTCTACCTTCCCTAGGATCTGTAGACTAAATGACTAAAAGATTTTGCCCTGAAGAACCTGAGTTGTTTAAATGGATCTGCACTCATGTCAACTTTATTTGAATACACTTCCAGCTAGAAAAATCAGGTCACACTTACCAAAGGTGGACAAGCTTTTGAAACATGTTTAAACAGTTCCCTACTGTGTGCCAGCTAACCAGAGCTGATAGAACATCCACCAAAACCAAATGACCAGCTAGATACCATTGTGACATTGTGAATGGATGAAATTGGATGGGGAAAAATAATTTAATCCAAAAGTGATTTATTAAATTGGTGCTCTCAGCAAGTTTTTCAACTTTTTCAAGTTTGCTGTCGGATATATCTCATCTGGTTGTTCAGTTTTAAACTGATTTTTCCCAGATTGTTACTGTGAGTGACTAATTAAGATGAATTTGACCACTCGATTGAGTAGATTCTTGCTAAATAGGAAACCTTAGGTTGTATACAAAACCACATATAGTATATAGGGTAAGATTTAAAACATATATTTAAAATATTTGTAGAATATTTATATTCAAATTATTTAGTGTGTATAACACTGTATTAAAACAATTTGAATGAATCATCTATTAATTAATTAATGCATTAAATAAGCATAATATTTTATATTTTAAATATATATTGTATTATTCTAATACATTTTTGAATTGTTTACTTGAATTCTACAGAGATGTTACAAACCACATACTCAGTCTGGATCCATTTGCATGTCAGTGATGTCAGATGTATGTCCTGGTGACTGTTGGGTCTGTGTTTGTGACATGCGTCTGCTCTACAGACCGCAGATTGTTGACAGGAGTTGGCAGTAAGGAACTTCCTTCAGCCTGTGCTATAGCAAGCAAATAACTTAATCAAAAGCAGCTAGGCCTTCACTTTCAACTCGGCAGTTGTCAGACACGGGGGTAAGAAGGGGCATCCCAGACTTGAGGAGGCAGACGGGGACAGAGACACAGCTGCTGCCCCTGAGGAGATGCAGTTTGTTGGGGTAAGAGCTATGAATGACATGGAGTGGTCATATGGAACAAGATCGTTTGATTTTAAGCTATTTATAACAAACATGCATTTATGTCTCAGTTTCTACAGACACGGTTTTTAAAGGATTAGTTCACTTTCAAAAAAAAAAAAAAACCTGAAAAGGTACTCACCCCCATTTCATCCTAGATATTCCTTCTTTAGTTGAAAAGAAATGAAGATTTTTGAGGAAAACATCCATATCTCCATATAGTAGACTTTAATTGGATCCAATGGGTTGAAGGTCCAAATTTCAGTTAGATGCAGCTTCAAAAGGCACGATCTCAGCCGAAAAATAAAGGTCTTACAGTATCTAGGATGTTTCATATAGTACTTCAGATTGCTGGGAGATTTTTTAAGTGAGTGAATTGAATTAGAGCATAGAATAATGTTTGGTTTATGGCATTCAGTTTTTACTGTATGCTCTTGAGAATTGAAAGGTACAAAAAATACAAGTAATTTAGCTGGTTCATGAGGTTGTGGGATTTTTATGTTTTATGTTTTCTATAATTCTCTGTGGCAATGCACAAGATAAAAATCCACAGATACAGCAGCAATTACACATTTAATGTGTATCATTTGCTTTGGTTGCAATAGCACTAAAAACCTTCCTGTCTTTGTCAGGAAGTGAAAAGAGAGAACAAACAGTATTTTATCATTTATTTATATTACTTGCTACATGTATCACATAATTGCAATATCTAAGGAACTTCCCAGGAGAACTTGAAAAGTCCTTAAGTCATATAGTAAACCTTACGTAATAAAAAGCCATTATTTTTCATGAGTATTTAGTTTATCAGTGAAATTTAAAGGCAGTTTGACCTTTCTTGCCATCACAACATTACTGAACAAACCCAACACGGATTTGGAAAAAGTGGAGATCTGTATACATTCAGAGAGCTGATGTATAAATCATGTGTTCTGTTCTGTATACATGAGTTACTTTTTCCCCTCCTCTACACTTTCCCTTGATGATCAGCTACTATAAACTGAACGCTGTAATGTTCAAGATGTCCACCAATGTTCCTCTAAACTGCTCATCTTGTGTCGGATGTGTAGCCTGCATAAACAGTCAGTATTCACCCCAATGTAAACTTTATTTGAGATTAATAATCACAATTGAACATCAAACCTAATAATGAACAATTCAGATTTCTGATCTTGTGGGAATGAAGGGCTTTTAAATCTCATGTGCCAGTGGTGTCTCTTCTGAGCTCTGGTCAGCTACAGTTTTAGTCCCTCTGTAAACAGTGTTGCATCCTCTGTAAAACTCAACCACAAACAGTAAACACACACCAGCTCTGAAGCAGCCGACATTCATCACTCTTAAAGCTGCTCTTCTTCCAGTCTGATTAGTGTAGCTTCTAGAGTTTAGACAGCGGTTAAAAGGGAAGGCGAATTTTACAGATGTTACAGATGTGTATTCCATAAAAGATGTTTGTCCTGTGTCTGTGCTCCAGATTACACCTCTTGGTAGCAAACTATAGCTGGACGCTCACATAGGCATCCTATTGGCTCTGTCATTGGTTGATTGCTCTAGGCTTCTCCCACCCATCCCACACCAATCAGAAGCCCTGAACGCTCATTGATCCCAGATGTAGTGGTGTAGAGGAGGTTTGAAATCTCTTGTGGTGGATCAGTGTGATGGTGGTCAGAAAACAGTATTCTCTAGAAATCCACTTTTTCTTTTAAATCTTTATCAATATTTCCTGTTTGCGGCCTGGTAATATCTTTTTTCTTCTTTTGATCTCCCATTTCTTTTGTTTTCTTTATAAGTTCGGCCTCCATTTGGGCCACATAGTGGGTATTGTGGCTCCACCACACCTATGGGAAAAGTTTTCTTTCTGTTGCCAGTTTTTTCCCACAATATTGAAATGAACATCCTCTTTGGACTGTTTACACAACACCATTTGCCTTTTAGCAATTCATTTACGCAACAATGCCATTTTGGGGACCCGAAATTCCCCCTAAAGTTTCTAAAATGGGTTTCAAAGTACATATTTTTTCAACAATACCGTTATGTCTTGCCAATTTGTGAAAACAGCACATGTGCATGCATACTCAATAGGTTATGGGTAACACTTAATTTTGATAGTCCACTTTAGACACTTTACTATTTATAAATAACTTTGCCACTATATGTCATTTGAATTATACCAAAGAATTGGTATAGTGTCCGCTTAACATCTTCTAACTCTTTATTTTGCTGGTCCCACAAAATACATTCTACTGGCTATAAATAACATTGCAAATACATGTCAGCTTATTCTACTAACCTCAACAAGTTAAGAGTCTACTAGGAGTGTAACGATACATGTATTTATACCTTAACATCATGGTACAGAGTCTACGGACACATCGGTTCAATGCATGAGGCCTTACACCGAATACAGGCAATTCACCCTCAATCCAGAAGGGGGCGCCCGCAGTAGTGCAACGCTGTTTGATAACCACCAGCAGAAGAACAGCAAATGAACGAATGGAATGTCGCTTTCTGCCATTTTGAGTTTTCTCTATGACTGAATTCTGCACTCTCACAAATTCTAAACTATAGTCAGTGATAATGTACATTTTCTCTGCTCGCTTTCGATATATAATTTATTTGTTGTTTGAATAACAGTTGAAATTAAATAAAATAATGAAATAATTATTAATTTACATTTATTTAAATTATTGTAATCACGTTACATTTTGTAAGTTAACAAAAAAAAATTCAGCTACTGCTGTGCTAAATCCAGTGAATAAGCGGCCATTCACACCGAAACAGTTCTTGCATCCACCTGCTGTGCTTTTTTTCAGTTGTTTCCTATGTGAACATGTAATGGATGTCCTCAATCCGGGATTTATATTTATTTATTTATTTTTTGCCATTTTTTGCCTACTAATAAATAGTATGAATAGACTGAGACATAATGAGAGTTAGATGGCATTTAGTTGAAAATGAATGAGAGTTACTTGACATGTAGTTACAAAGTTATTTATGGTTAGAATGAAAGTGGATGAGACATGAAGATGAGATGGCGCTTTGGGATTGGTAACAGAAGCTTTGTATTAGAGCTGTCAAACAATAACAAATGTAAATGAATAATTTATTTGTGCATAGCTTTCTTTTGGTTCTGTTATTAATGGTTTGTCAGTGTCTCTAGTCTATGACAAATTTATTTCTTGCAAGCTGAAGTTGCAGATCATTTAAAGGGGAAGTCGTGGCCTAATGGTTAGAGGGTTGGACTCCCAATCGAAGGGTTGTGAGTTCTAGTCTCGGGCCGGACGGAATTGTGGGTGGGGGGAGTGCATGAACAGCTCTCTCTCCACCTTCAATACCACGACTTAGGTGCCCTTGAGCAAGGCATCGAACCCCCAACTGCTCCCCGGGCGCAACAGCATAAATGGCTGCCCACTGCTCCGGGTGTTTGCTCCCAGTGTGTGTGTGTGTGTTCACTGCTCTTTGTGTGTGCATTTCGGATGGGTTAAATGCAGAGCACAAATTCTGAGTATGGGTCACCATACTTGGCTGAATGTCACTTCACTTTTTGTGCACCCATCCCAGTTCACTTGAGGAGATGGAAGTGCTCTGTAAACGTATACCTGCACAGTATTTTTCCCTCAGACCAGCTCTGTTTTCTGCTCTTGACTGGCATATTTTATGATACACATCATGACTTGTTCTGTTATCTACATCTGCTCTGCTTCCACACTGACCGGCAAGCATTTCTGACGTCTCCATAATTCAATAATCTGTCTCCTGGAATCCTGTCACATGCATTCCCTTCACTATCCTCAGCGCCTGCTGTATGTACAGCTTGAGGGACTCAATCCTGGTATGCAAAAGATGATAACGTAGACATCAGGTAAGCCTAAAGGTCACTGTGAAAGTTCTTACTCCATTAATAAAAGGTCTTTAAAAGGTCATATCATGAGGTGTCAAATGTCCCCAGAGTCCAAAAAGAGTCCAAAACGACTCACAACTTTATGATGTGGCACAGATAGCATGTAAATATGCATATGCATTCAAGATATAGTACACACAAAGATGAAATCCAAGAGGTTTCTGACCCTGCATAGAAAGCAACACAACTGACACGTTCAAGGCCCATAAAGGTAGTAAGGAAATCGTTAAAATAGTCCATGTGCCATCAGTGGTTCAAAAGTCAGAGTTGCAGATGTAAACTCAGAATTCTGAGGAAAAAACAAGACTTCTGGAATATAAACTCAAAGTTGCATGATGTAAACTCTAAATTTCACTCATTCACTCACTCATTCCATGGTGGAAACAGGCTTCCATATATGAATCTTTTAGTCTTAGAGAAAACCACCCCCCAGAAAAGGAAACCCCTACCACAAAGGAAATAAAGACGTAACCCTGAAGGTACAGCTTGTTTCTTATTTTTGAATGCAGCTTGGACACATGCCCATTGTTATGTCTTTCTTCTGTCTGATAGTGGTCTTTCTTTAAAATAACATGAGCATGTTCAGCATTGACTGATAAATGTGTTTTTAACTTAATTTCAACATAATCATGTTCCTAGTTAACTGTGTGCTACATACAAACTCTTATTATTTGCGGTTACATATTTATATAAGTAGCATATGGAGTATACAGGGCACATCATGGCCCCTGTTGTATGTTCAAGAAATGGGCCTCCTTTGGCCAGCGGCTAAAGTCAATTATATAAAGCAGATTGCACATTTTTTATATTTTCTCTGAGAAATGTCTTTCATGTGTTTGAATAGGCTGATAGATACTTAAATTTAGCAAATCCAATAATTACTTGGCAGGCCGCCGGTGTGACCTCTGAGTGCATTAGATTGCTCTGATTGGTCGAAAAGATGATTTAGATAGTGTTCAACCACAAACAGTGGTTTCATGTGCTTCTTTACTTTCAGTGACTCATCTGAGGCAAGTTTAATACTTAGGTTTACTGGTTCATTAAAGTCACAAATCCGAAGTATAAGCAATAAAAATTTATTTTTACACACTGTGATAATGCATTACATTTTATAATAGTCTGTGTTTAATCCAGCTGTTAAAAATTTGTTGACTGAAGCATGTTTAAAAGTTTGGTATCAGTAAAATCGATTAAAAAAAGTCTTACATTTATTTTAGCATCATTACTCCAGTCTTCCGAATTACAGTACATGATCCTTCAGAAATAATTCTAATATGCTAATTTGATGCTCAGAAACATTTCTTCATTCATTTCTTAGTTTCTTTGATGAAAATGACAAAAGAAACACATTTATTTGTAATAGAAATATTTGGTAAAAATGGATAGCAAACACAAAAAAGTCATTTGATTAATTTAATGTATCCTTGATAAATAAAAGTATTAATTATTTATTTAATAAATAAACAATGCTGATATCAACCTTTGGAACGCTAGAATTAATAATCATTTTTATTTATTTTGTTATTGTTTTTTTCAGCATCTCACCAACTGCTCCTGAAATACCTGTTGCACTTAAGTTCGATTATAGTCTGTTACATTGGCCTACAGAAACTGATTTGTGTTAAACCACATCTCCGGTGGACTTTCAGTGTGACCTTTAGCCTCCTTGTGTGGCCTTTTCCCACATGATGAAGTGCCTGGTTCACCGAATCATCATTTCTGGCATTAGCGAATCATAAATCACCTTTAAAAAATGTGGTTGGTTCAGGGTCAGCTTCAACTCAAACACACGTGTAGCTTTGTGCTGTCAACATGAAGGGGATCTCTCACACTCCGACTAATGGATGGCAAATCTGCAGGGCGCAGTGTTTGATGGCCCATCCGCCCACACCACCGCCATATGTGGCCCAGTATCGCGAGCAGAGCAGTTACTTGTGTAATTAAATAGGTTTGTGTTTGTGTATGTCTGCATCACTTTGGATAATGTTGTTTGATTGTTTTTTAATGGATTTTTGATGGTGTTATTGTCTTTTCCCCTTTATCCAGGGCATTTTTTTATGTTGATGCAAACAACATTACAAAATATTCTGGAAAGTGTTTAACTTTGCTGAAATTGTGGTAACATCCCAGAGAAACGTGGTATTGCTCAGAAGTGGCTTTAACTCTGCAGACTTGATCAGCAAGTCAACATGCAGTCAAACTTGACCCTTTTTATCTTTTTAGTTATTTGGTATTGCGGCATTCTAGTGTGTAACATCCACTTGTAGCATAAAAATACTGTCTAATTATGTAGGTTGCAAACAACAGCAGTGTTATTTTGGTATTACTTATATACTATTATAGTATTTAGTTAAAATCCAAATTACTTACAATTAATTACAGTTACAATTATAAATAAAAACTAATTAAAATTCTTAATAACAAATTATAGTATCTCAATGCTACTAAAATAACACTGACAATAGCAGTTCATAAATGTAAACAAACGTATGATAAAGTGAGATTACAAAACTATAAAGTAACTGTGTATAGCTGTGTATAGTATTTGATGAGAAATGTGTAATGTTCTGTGGTATCTTACTATATCTTGAGCACTGTTTGAGACATTACTATAATCTTTTGCGAGTTTACTGAGGTTTTTTCTCTAGACGAAAAATATGAGAAACAGGAGACATCTCCATATGTTCTTTATTTAGTTTCATTGCTTAGTAGGAAAAATACTACGGTTTTATGATTTAGTAATTTGTGATTTGTCCATATCATAGTGAGTCACCTAATCAGAGTCAGTATACTAAAAAACAGGAAATGAGTGTTAAAAGAGACAATCAGCCCAATACACTAATTATACATACAGTACATGAATATTTAAACCAGGCAGCACAGATGAGCAGTCTATTCAGAGTTTATTCAGAAATATTGCTGGAAGGCATTAAGACAACAGAACACATCCGACCACAGAGAACAGCCAATAACTGGGAAAACTGAGTGGGAACAGGGATGCCAGACTGTATAAAGTCAAACATGACATGTTGCATTTGTTTAATATTACATAGCCTACAATTTTTAGATCGTTCCCATCTTATATGGTCCAAAAAGCACAGGAAGAGCCCAAGTTATCGCAGTAATCAAAGTGAGTGTGTCATTCAGGAACGGTTGACTACGCCCGATCAGTTCACTTGGACACGCACCAGATCATGTTGAGCAACGTACTGTGTTTGATTATTTTTAAAGTCTCTGAAAAGATGGACAATCCAGTCTTTCATAAGGGACGTCTAGCCCAAGGCCAGTCTGCTTGGAGAGTGTGACAGATGCTGAAGCTCTTCAGAAACGCATGGTTTGCTCCTACGTTTGTTAATCTTTGTTGGGTAATTGTAGCGTAATAGTTTGAGGGATTCAGTTGTAAGCTGCCTTCTCACATCTGGCATCCGAGCATGTAATTTTGACGGAGATGTATAGTGTTTTTTTTTTTATTTTGCTACTCGAGTCACATTAAGACAATGGCAGTGCTCTGCCCTAGTGCAGTGTTTATTCCAGGAACCTCAGTTGCATTTGGCTGTGATCTCGCAAGCCACCAAAAACAATTTTGCCAGCGGAAAGTTAAACAGCAGTGAGCGAAATCCCAGAAGAGAATACCCTATTGTCTAAATTGAGATGAGTTTCCTCAAAGTTGGACAATCATAATGTCCCATTAAACATGGAAGCTTGACGTAGTAATCCAGACAGCACTATGGACTTGGCACATCTGCACCGCTGTCAAAAATACATCCCGTGTGTAAATATCTCGAAGGAAAAGTACTTAATTACCTCGGCAAGGGTCTACATTTCACTGACACTCCAAATGTGTTTTTACCATATGCTATTGATTTTCATTTAAAATAATATTGCTGATGTCATGCAGATCTTTCTCACCACCATGTAAAACTTACGTATTAAGTGACATATGGAAGGTTCTTTGAGGTGTTTTCATGTGTGGTTTTGTGTTTTCAGAGCAATGAAGGGCCAAGAATCAGATCTTGTTGAGTGAAGTGTGCCTGGCACAGATAGATTTGACAGAAATAGTGTTTCATTCCAGACATGTTTTCATTTTAAACTAGTAATTTCAAATTTATTTTCTTTCAAAATATTCACTAAGTTTAAATCACAGAATATGAATAAAAAATTGCATTAATATGGGAAGAATAGTCTTATTAATGTAGTCTATTTTACACTCTAATGTCAATCTAGCCCTCTATTTTCTTTTTGAATTATTGAACAAGGTCCAATATGGAGAAGTTCTCATAATTTTTCATTAGAATTTAAGTTTTGAGCTTATTAATATATATATATATATATATATATATATATATATATATATATATATATATATATATATATATAAGATAATCCATCCACCTCACAGGTGTGGCATTTCAAGATGATGATTAGACAGCATGATTATTACACAGGTGTGCCTTAGGCTGGCCACAGTGAAAGTCTAAAATGTGCAGTTTTATCATGCAGCACAATGCCACAGATGTTCATGTTTGAGGGAGCGTGCAATTGGCATGCTGAATGCAGGAATGTCCACCAGAGCTGTTGCCCCGTGAACTGAATGTTCATTTTTTAAAATATTATGTATATTATTTTATGTATTATTTTATATTCTTTTAAACATATATTTTTATTTTATCGGGATGGTCAGGGATAAATAGTAGATCTGTAATGCTTTAGACAATCATAATATAAGTTTGTGCAATTTCAACACATGCTGCGAATCCTCTCTCTATTTCTTACTCTCCACACTTTCTCAGTTTTCTGGTGACGAATGAGCTGTTCACTGAAGCTTCTGGCTTCTGGCAGTCTCTGCTGTGAAATCAATAAGTTAGGTGTTCAGAGCTGTAAAGGATGGCCAGTCATCTTTGTCTGACTGTATTTGGCTGCACAACCAAATGTCTGAAATGCTTAGAGGCTCGTGATCTGGCAGAATTTCACAAGTCTTACAGCATGGCTGTAAATATGTTCCCAAGGTCACCCTAAACAGTAAGCGCTGTCAATCTGGACTCCTCTCCTCTCGCAATCTTCTTCTCATGCGTTTTAATGAGATGAAATGCCAATTATAAGTTTACTTGAGACTGAATATCGCCCCCTGTAGTCTTAGTAGTTAAACTGAAAATGCTACACTATCAAACATGTTTTATCAATGAACAGCTGAAGTGGCTGCAAAGTTGAAGCATACATAAAGGTAACGATACCCGCTGACTAATGCTGTGGTCACTAGGCATGGTTAAACAAATTCTTTCCTCCAATAGGGATAAGAAAATCTTTGCTTACGTTACAGTGATTTTCACATCAATACGAAAACCTGCTAAAAAGATTTCCGCTTCCCCAAAACCTGAGCTTGTGGTTTACAGTCATCAGAAACTGACTTAATGATAACAGGCTGCAGTAATGCTCTATTTAAAATGTCTAATGCTTGAGTTATGAATGTTTTCATCTCAGACTTTGTGAGTTTGTCTGCAATATTTAAAAACCCAGGGAATCACTTAGCCTTCCAGTAAAGCAGTTTTAAAGCAGATGATTGTCCAAACTGTTTTTCATGCCTTTTGTGCCGACTTTCATACCTTGCATGCTCATTCAGTCTAGAGTTTTGCCTAGACTGGGTTTAATGGAGCGCCAAAATATGAGTGTGTAATCAAGACCACATGATCATGTACCTGTTTGCTGCATTGCATGTGGATTTTTAACCAGATACCACAGATAACTTTCAGGTTGACAGGAGATCTATTTTAGACTAACTAACAAGCTAAATATAAATATAAATATACATATATACATACTGTCACGAGTACGAACCCCGTGAGTCCCTCCAGAGGCCAGCAGAGGGCACCATCGCCCGAATACTGACACCTACAGGCATCCAAACACTCACTTACACTGATACGCACTACATTACCCAACAGCCCCGTACCTTGGACTGATCACCGGCCAGGTGTTCCATATCAGAGACTGCCATATAAGCCAGACCTTGGCGTCACCTCATTGCGAAGTCTTGTTTCTGCCACGGCTAACATTTCTGAGCGTTATACCCTGTCTTGCTATCCCAGTTGCCAACCCTTGATGATTATCGATCCTAGAACCTTTGCTGCCTACCTTTGAACCCAGATTGTAATACGGACTGTGATACTTGCTGGTTACCCCGACCCACTGCTTGGTATTGACTACGATTCTGATATCTCTACTATACTGTGTTTGCTGATCCTGACCCTTCGCCTGTACGACTACGAGTGTTCTAATAAAAGCTTGCAAATGGATCCCATGTCGAGTCTGTCATCATTACAGAAGACTTCGCCAGGACAAGATCCAGCAGCCCATGAACATCTCTGCACCAACCTGGCAGCTCAGGCAAGTCAGATCGCTGCTAATCAGCAACAGTTAAATCATCTTACCGCCGTCACGGAGGAATTGGTGAAGGCTATTCAGAATCTCCATAGTCCTGTTGTCACGACACCCGCGCCACAAGCGGCCGCCATTGCACATGCGGTTCCCACGCCCTCTCAGATTAACCCACGACTGGCTTTTCCTGAGAGATTCGACGGTGACCCTAACAAATGTAAAGGCTTCTTACTACAATGTTCGCTGTTTGTGGAACAACAACCCATGCTCTATTCCACTAACAACAGTAAGGTTGCCTTTGTTTGCTCGTTGTTAACCGGAAGGGCTCTTGACTGGATTACCGCTGTATGGCGCACGGATGGATCATCCTTCTCCTCCTTCAATGATTTCCTCACACGCTTCCGTGAGGTTTTCGATCATCCCAAGGAGGGAAAGAGTGCTGGCGAACGCTTGCTAGAGCTCTCTCAGGGGAGATCTTCAGCTGCTGAGTATGCTATGAACTTCCGCACATTGGCAGCACAAACGACCTGGGTGAGTGACACCTTAAAAGTTCTGTTTCGAAAGGGTTTAAGTCATGAGTTACAAACTGAACTAGCATGTCGAGATGAGGGGAGAAGTTTGAACGATTTCATCGAGTTGACGATAGCAATTGACAATCTGCAGCGTTCACGTAAACCTCGCTCTCATGTCAGTACTGTCATTAAAGCAGCTCAGTCTGTCGAGGACTCTGAACCCATGCAAGTTAATACCTATCATCTCTCATCTGAGGAGAAGAATCGCCGCTTGGCAAATCGTCTATGTCTGTATTGCGGATCCCCTGGTCATCAACGAGTCAACTGTCCTTCACGTCCTTCATCTGTCTCATCCAAATTGGTGAGTGAATCCTTACACTCTCTCCATCCAGTAAACAGTGTGTTTGTACCCCTGAAGCTGACCATTAACAACGTTCAAGTGACCACATTCGCTTTACTGGACTCTGGAGCGGCTGGGAATTTCATGTCAGCTGAGTTTGCAAGAACAAACAACGTATCATTAATACCCTGTGCTAACTCTCTGTCTGTAGCTACCATAGATGGTCGTCCACTGGGAACTGGTATCATCACTCACCTTACACAAAGTCTATCCGTCACAGCCGGTTTACTGCACCAGGAGGTCATTCAGTTCTACGTTCTGCCCACGTCTAATACACCCATAATTCTGGGACTACCATGGCTGAGACTGCACGATCCGCTAGTATCATGGAGGGAAGGTCAGATAATAAAGTGGAGTACTAAATGTCAAACAAAATGCCTGTCTACCGTTTCTCCTCTTCCAGTGCGCTCGTTGGCGATTAACAAGGAGTCATTCGAGGTTCCCAACCTACCAGCGGAATATCACGACCTCAAGGCAGCTTTCAGCAAAACCCAAGCAAACACCTTACCACCTCATCGACCCCATGACTGTGCTGTTGATCTTCTACCAGGTCACAATCCACCCAAGGGTCGTGTGTTCCCACTGTCACTCCCAGAAACCGAAGCCATGACTAAATACATCAAGGAGGAGTTGGAGAAAGGCTTCATACGTCCTTCCACTTCCCCTGCATCCGCTGGTTTCTTCTTCGTCAAAAAGAAGGACGGCAGTTTAAGACCCTGCATTGATTACCGTGGTCTCAACGAGATCACGGTGAAGTACCGTTATCCCCTTCCTCTGGTTCCAGCTGCATTAGAACAACTTCGCACAGCTCAATACTACACCAAGCTTGACTTACGCTGTGCCTACAACCTGATTCGCATCAGAGAGGGTGACGAGTGGAAGACGGCCTTTTCTACAACCAACGGTCACTATGAATACCGGGTTATGCCGTTTGGACTGGTCAATAGTCCGTCCATCTTCCAGGCGTTCATTAATGATGTCTTCAGGGACATGCTGAACAAGTTTGTTGTGGTCTACATTGACGATATTCTCATCTACTCCAACACCCTACAGGATCATATTCAACACGTCAGAACTGTGCTACAGCGCCTCATCGAACATCAACTGTACGCCAAAGCCGAGAAATGTGAGTTTCACACCACATCCACTACCTTCCTGGGTTATGTCATCAGTCCGGGGGGAGTTGCTATGGACGACAGTAAGGTCTCTGCTGTACTCAGGTGGCCAGAGCCTCAGACTCTCAAGGAGCTACAACGGTTCCTGGGATTCGCCAACTTCTACAGACGCTTTATCAGAAATTTCAGTACAGTCGTCAGTCCTCTCACTTCCATGATCAAAAGAGGTATCCATCGTCTCACCTGGGCCGAAGCCTCCCGTCAAGCCTTTAAGGAATTAAAGGAACGCTTTGTCACCGCTCCTATCCTGCATCACCCTGACCCCTCTCTTCCCTTCTTAGTCGAAGTTGACGCTTCCAATACTGGCATTGGGGCCGTTCTCTCACAACGACCAGGCCCTCAGGAGAGACTTCATCCCTGTGCTTTCTACTCACGCAAGCTCAACCCAGCGGAGAGGAATTATGATGTGGGTGATAGAGAACTGTTAGCCATGAAGGCAGCGTTTGAAGAGTGGAGACATTGGCTCGAAGGGGCTATTCATCCTTTCACCGTCTTTACTGATCATAAAAATCTGGAATACCTACGCTCCGCCAAGAGACTCAACCCACGCCAAGCCAGATGGTCCTTGTTCTTCTCCCGGTTCCAGTTCAATGTCACTTATCGCCCAGGTTCCAAGAATACTAAAGCCGATGCTTTGTCACGTATCCATGATGACGACCCTTCCATCTCAGTCCCCGAACGCATATTGCCCTTCCATGTGGTGGTTGCTCCCATCCAGTGGGATATCATGACTCTTATTGAACAACACAATTCACAAGAAGCACCACCAGCCGCCTGTCCACCGGATAAAACCTACGTACCTGCCCCTCACCGTGATCAGGTCCTGAGTCATATTCACTGTCTTCCTGCCTCCGGTCACCCCGGCATCACAGCCACACTCCATCTCCTCAAGAACCGCTTCTGGTGGGAGACCATTAACCCCGACACCATTAAATTCATTCAGAACTGTCAGACGTGTAACATGCACAAAACCCCTCGTCAACTGCCAGCTGGACTCCTTCAACCTCTTCCTATCCCTCAACGACCCTGGTCACACCTTGCCATAGACTTCATCACAGACTTACCCCTATCCCAGGGTAACACGGTCATACTCACGATCATCGATCGATTCTCCAAGGCTTGTCGCCTCATACCTCTACCCAAACTCCCTACTGCTCTTCAGACCGCCGAACTCCTGTGTAATTGGGTGTTCAGGTTTTACGGCATACCTGACGACATCGTTTCGGATAGAGGTCCTCAGTTCACCTCTCGTTTATGGAAGGATTTCTTTCAAGCCCTAGGGGTCAACGTAAGTCTCACGTCTGGCTATCACCCCGAAGCCAATGGTCAAGTGGAACGCCTCAACCAGGAGCTCACCCGGTTCCTTCGCTCCTACTGCAGCTCCCATCAAGAGGACTGGTCTCGTTTTCTCCTATGGGCCGAATATGCTCAGAATTCCCTGATCAAGCCTTCCACTGGAATCACCCCCTTCAAATGCGTTCTAGGGTACCAACCACCCATGTTCCCCTGGTCAGGTGAACCCACCAATGTTCCCGCTGTTACTGATTGGCTTCAACGAAGCGAGGACACATGGAATCAGGCCCATGTACATCTTCAACAAGCTGTACGGCGCCTGAAGGAACAGGCCGACCGTCGTCGACGCCCTGGACACACCTACCAACCGGGTCAATGGGTCTGGCTGTCCACCAGAGACCTTCGGATGAGATTGCCATGCCGAAAGCTAAGTCCTAGGTACGTGGGTCCATTCAAAATCACACAACAAATCACTCCTGTGTCATTCCGCCTTGCTTTGCCTGACACATATCGTATTTCTCCCACTTTCCACATGTCACTGCTCAAGCCCGCTGCTGCCCCTGAGGAGGAGGGTGAGGGGAGGTCCCGTGAGCAGAGTCCCCAACCGGTTCAGGTGGAGAGCGAGGAGACCTATCAGGTGCGAGAGCTGCTTGATTCAAGACGTCGGGGACGAGTTCTCCAATACTTGGTTGACTGGGAGGGGTACGGTCCAGAGGAACATTCCTGGGTCAATGCCGAGGACATTCTTGACCCCAACTTAACCACGGATTTCCATAGAGAACATCCAGAGAAACCGGCCCCTCGACCTCGAGGAAGACCCCGACGTCGCCCTCCACCTCACGCCAGGAGGCGTTCGCAGGGAGGGGGCTCTGTCACGAGTACGAACCCCGTGAGTCCCTCCAGAGGCCAGCAGAGGGCACCATCGCCCGAATACTGACACCTACAGGCATCCAAACACTCACTTACACTGATACGCACTACATTACCCAACAGCCCCGTACCTTGGACTGATCACCGGCCAGGTGTTCCATATCAGAGACTGCCATATAAGCCAGACCTTGGCGTCACCTCATTGCGAAGTCTTGTTTCTGCCACGGCTAACATTTCTGAGCGTTATACCCTGTCTTGCTATCCCAGTTGCCAACCCTTGATGATTATCGATCCTAGAACCTTTGCTGCCTACCTTTGAACCCAGATTGTAATACGGACTGTGATACTTGCTGGTTACCCCGACCCACTGCTTGGTATTGACTACGATTCTGATATCTCTACTATACTGTGTTTGCTGATCCTGACCCTTCGCCTGTACGACTACGAGTGTTCTAATAAAAGCTTGCAAATGGATCCCATGTCGAGTCTGTCATCATTACACATACAGTATATCACATTATTGTCTGCGATTAATCATTAATCACAGTTAAAGGTACAATTTGTAATATATTTGCAGTAAAATATCCAAAAAAACACTAGGCTAGTGTTATATATTTTGTCCAGCTGATTACTAAAAATATCTCTAATGTTTTCAACCACTTGTAAATCATGAAAAAATTCCCATTCTAAACAGGGACACGGGGCAGTACAGTCGCCTTTCAATGACGTTAGTTACCCTTTGTGACCACCTTTACTGACGTAGAAACCACATGACAACAGTGTCGTGGGCAAATGCGGAAGTAGTTTCTAGCATCCAGCAAACCACTAGCTTGCTTCAAGCAGTTCCTTATTTACTTCTTCTTGCACATTTTATGGTGGATTGTGTTACTTATTTATGGAACATAATTACTGTTTACTGTCTGCCGCTGGTTCTGTCAACAAGGAAAGCTCCTGTAAATGTAAGCGTACGATGCATAGTCTGATCACGTTTGCATTCACTTTGTATGTAATCTTCTTGCGCAAATCGTTGAACTCGCATTTGCTATGTTTGGCCAATTATTGTGTTTGAATGTAAACAAGTGTATATATATTTGCTGAACAAGTGGTAATCGTTTTCATATAATCTGATTGATGGCCGTGAGCGGTTGGGTAGAAGACAACAAATCCCATCCTTCCACACTCCTTCTTAGCGTCATCAAACCACGCGATTGTTATTGTTTTGGTAATGTGCCCTCTAGAGGCAGTTCCTACAACCTGTACCTTTAATCGCATTGTTATGTACAAAACTAATAATGCGTTCAAAATAATTTTATTGTGCATTTAAAAGTAAGTCTACTGCTATATGGACAAAAGTGTAATAACATTTGGTTTGCAAACAAATAAGGTGTTTTTTACAGCAGTGTTCCTTTTACATAGTAGCAGTTAAATTTTTTATTGTAGGCTAAATCTCAACTTATAACATTAATGCAATCCAATTCAATTTAAAACAAGCCATTTGTCACTGCTAGGACATTAAAGTTTTTATAGAAAATATTTTATAGTTTGTTATAAGAAAACAAGTCATGCTCAGAGTCCAGAGCCTTGATCATAACATAATAGCAGCCAGGCATCTTCCTATTAGAGACCTACACCACAGCAGAGTGCTGTGCGGGACAACACTTGATGGGCCGGTAGAGACTCGTGTGTGCGGGATGCAGGAGAATAATTAGGATGTGCTCACACTAGGCAATCTTAACCGTGTCAGAACCCGATTGACTAGTGTGATCTTTCGTTTAGCAGTCCCTGGCTTGGTTGGAAGAGGTGGGCAGGAGCGCAGTTTAGTTATATTTAAACATGGCGCAGATCTGATACATGCTGTATGTGTCTGTGTTTGTGTTTCTAAAGGAGAGAGTTGGAGAATCATGTTTTCCGTGCGTAAGAAAATTAAATTTTGTCATAAAAACATTGAAATAATCTGTAATTTTTATCCTTTTGTTTACTTTATTTATTTGCTTGGTCAGTACCGTTGTGGATTTTGGTTATTTTGCTGTTTTAGGCTGTACAGATTTTAATATATATAAATGAAATAATTTCATTCATTTATGTTTATTTTTGTATCGAAAGAAAAACAGTTTAAAGTAATTTTTTTTTTTAGATCAAAGTCTTTGATGAAGCAAAGTTTTGTGACTGATCTTAGTAGATGGCTTGTGTGTCATTGAAATAAACGAGGGTCAGATTGTCGTTCTCCCACTTCTATTTTATTCATGTATTATGTTCAGCCAACTGGCGAGGAAACTCATTGTAATCACTCACTACAAAGTCTCCTTACTTACTGTACCCCAAAGCTTGTTTTTACTAGCATCTAATACTTGGCGAGTGTTAATTTTGGACGCTGGACTGTTGTTTTGTAACTGTAATTGGATTTAATGGGTCTAACACCTTTGTAGAAAGCAGATGCTGTCTGGTTTGATTATTTCACTGGAATGTTCCACTTATGTTTATACTGTATCAGGAAAATCTTACAGTCTTACACTCAACTTGTTCCAGAGTGGTATAGAGACAACAATCACTTGCAACCATCAGAAACAACACGGTGGCCTTGCTGATTTTCAGATAACATAAATACATCATTATGGGGCTTATTATGACTTTAAAAACATGTAAGAAATATCAGGTTTACGCAGTGTGTTATCAATTTGTGCGCAGTTACATTTCCTGTGCTATTCGTGATTAATGACTTTAACCTCAAACTTGTCTTAATCAGTAACTACTTCATGACTTTTTAACCTGGATCCCAAGCTGCTTTTGTCATGTAGCATTTGACGGAGCGTGAGTCTGAACATCCTCTCACTGTTCACTAGTATAATCACTCGTTCTAATGGGAGAGCCACCCAACGAGCGTCTGGGACCCTGTCGAGTCCGGCCCCTCTCATAAACACCAACACTTCCAGCGTCAACAAACAGATGGAAATGTTTCACTGCCAGGCGGTTGGGGGTGGAGGGACAGAGTTGTTTATCTGGAGGTCAAGCGAGTTAACACTCCATCACGCAAGGGCCAAACTCCTAATAGCCGCACTTACACGGGCAAACGCCGACCCGCACGCATTACATTTACATGCTAATGGTGGGTTTCCATGTGTTTCTTTTGGTGCATTGCCGCTTAAATTGTTGATTTAATCTTTGCACAAAAGCAATGTTAAATGGGTCATGTTTGGAGGAAGTGAAATCCGTGTTTGTTTTGCTGTGGTTGGACAATAAATGCGCGCAGATGCTGCAGATTCATAAAAAAATCTCAAGTTTTTGAACATTTAAAGCTAAAATGTGCTAACAAACGGTTATTATGAAAAAAAAATATCATATGTGTATTATTAAAATCATTTGAGCGAAAAATGTTATTCAGTTCAAAATACCCGATGGCCAGGTTTCATCTGCTCTTCTTTGGCTGGTTAATAAAGCTGAAACAATACAAAACAGTCACCATAAAGCCACAGAAATAGGAGGAAACTCAATGAAGCTGTGCAGTGCATATCATATTTAAACCTGAAATACAGTCAGGTGTTTTTGCAGTTAATTCAGTACAGCACAACACTGTTCATAAGAAGAGATCATAAAGATTTACACATGTTCTCTGAAACAATGATGCAAAAATTGCTTATTGCTTTTGTTTAGTGCATGAAAAGCATGACTAAAAAGCAAGCATGTTCAAACTATGAAGGTCTGGTCATTGTCATTATTGGTTTATATATTACAAGGATACTGGCAAATATCTCTTCGATGTATGTTGGTTGCTGTTTTATGCTTTGTCTGTGGAAGAACATATGGTAATACGGAAGATATAGTCTTGATTTTCAATATATTTTTGGTATTTAGAATCATCATTTTTTCAACATAAATGGAAATTCACTACCTGGATGAATCAGACAAAACATGACATAGTTATTATGTTAATTTTATGTTGTATTTATTATAAATAGATTTTTTTTTTAACAAAATGTCATCATGGGTGTTACAATGTAAAGACAATACAATTTCCATACATTCTCTGGAGTATAACTATTACACTTATCCTCAATGGTGTGTTATATATGCATTTTTGTATAAAAGTCCTCTCCTCTCCTCTCCTCTCCTCTCCTCTCCTCTCCTCTCCTCTCCTCTCCTCTCCTCTCCTCTCCTCTCCTCTCCTCTCCTCTCCTCTCCTCTCCTCTCCTCTTCTGTTATTTAAGTGCTGTCAAACTATTCATCACGATTTATCACATCCAAAATAAAAGTTTTTGTTTACATAATATAGGAGTGTGTACTGTGTGTTACATAAATACACACACATGCATGCATATATTTAAGAAAATGTTACGTTTATATATTAAGTGTGTTTCTATATGATATAATTTTTATAAATATAAATACATACTGTACATGTAAATATTTTAAAAATATATGCTGTATATGTGTTTCTTTATATATACATAATAAATGCACAGTACAATCACGATTAATCTTATATATATATATATATATGTATATTTATATATACATAACATACTATAATTGTAAATATTAATTGTTTTTACTTGAATTTTAGTTCAAGTTTTAGTGATTTTGTTGTGAGACTTTGTCTTTTTTGTCTTTTTTATATTATTTAAAAAAAACTATTTAATATGCAGTTTTAAACTTTTTATGGAAACACGTACAATAAGGTTCTATTTGTGAATGGTCGTAATAAACTTCATTACTCAACAAACTAAGAATGAAAGCACTGTACTGTTAAAGCATACTTATCTTTCAGCATTTACTAGTACATTATAAAAAACAAAATCTTTATCTGGTAATACTATTTAACAGATCTGAGCTAACATGAACAAATAATGAACATATGTATTTTATTAACTACTGTTAACAATATTAATGAATACTGTAACAAATGTTTTGCTTACATTTTTGGGGTGCCTGACACACCTGCACTTTTCTTAGTTTTTCAGAACTATTCTAGCAGTCAGCATCAATTGCCATATATAGTTTTAAACAGGAGAACTTAGTTTAAGTTTAATTAATTTAAAGTCTCAATTTTACTTTTGTTTTCTCTAAGAATGAATGAAATTACATAATTTTAAGGAAAATGCAAGCAACAGTTGGGTGTTTTTTACTGTGTACTCAAACAGAAAATCCTAAAGTTTGGATATTTTTCTTTACAAAGTTGTGCCTGGGTGTTTTATACTTGCAAATAAAATTTTGTTTACATATACCATTCCCCAAGCAAGTTATAGCCATTTATTACAATATTATTATTGACGCTTTTAAGTGAAAAACAGGGCTATTTCATTAACTAACATTAGAGATGTTACCATTTTAATGAGTAGAGGAAATGGAAAGAGTGTTATATGATAACAAAACCATCAGAATCGTTAAAATTGTAACAAAAAGTATCGGTATCGTACCGTATGGAAAAAATGTGGTATGGCCCATCCCTATCGCCTAGCGACCCAAGACATAAATCCCAGTGCTTTATCAGATATGTACCACTGTTTCATCCCTGTTTTTTATTTGTTTTATGTCAAAGTACTCTGTTGTGTGTTTTTTTTGTGCTTTTTCAGAGAGTTTTCTCATGCAAATGTGTTATTTTGTGTTTGTATTCATGCACTCATGACAGACTTTACTTTCACTTTGTTTTCGTTCATATTTCCAAAGAAATATGTTAAGTAGTAGTTCAAAAGACTATTTATTGGTTTAGTATGGGACAGTTTGAACCAATCTGAATCAATTTTGTCAAAATGTGATGACGTAATCATGTACACTACGTCTCCTGTGAATATCCAAATGAGAGAACGTGGAGAATCTCTGCTTTACATCACTTTTTAAAGCATTCAGATTGGATTATCTGTTCAAAAGTTATTAAACATTAAAGATGAACAGTTATTTTTAGCCGCAGTCGGCTGTTTCGGTCTTTGAGGGTTAATGCATAACTAATAGGGCCTTAATATACAGTGTTAGCATTTTTATTTGTTAGTTTTTGTTCTTTTAATTCAAATAAATGAAAATAAGGAGATAGCTAAAAGTTTACTTTTTTATATATATATTTTTTTTTCAGTTAACATTTATTTTTAACATTAATAAATTATTTTTGGTTAGGTTAACTTTAATAAGTCTAGTTATTAATCAACTACCCATTTAAAGTTAGTGGTTTCTACCATTTCGTGGGTATGTAAGAGGAACTGGTTCAAGTTCAATGTATTATTTTATTGAGTTAACAGTGTTAAATAATTGAATAATGGGATAATGTTTGAACTTCCTGTTAGACAGATAACGTAAAAATTTCCTAAAGCGTTGTCACAGTGTAAAGCCAACACATGCCACACACACTCATTCTGCTATTAATTTCATTTCCTTTCCATTTTTAGACATTAATTTTGTCAACAAGGGATATTGGAGACAAACACACAGTTGTGGTTTAGAAATTGAGAGGATTGAATTCTGTGATTTCACAGTTGACGCTTATTGCGAACAGTTGTTGCGCCCAACACAAAGCCGGAGGAAAACAATGACGTTATTATTAGTTTAAGACAAAATGTCACAGTAGCTAAATCAATCCTATGCGTGACTATAAGAACCAGACTTTCTCAATCGGATAAGGATCGGAATTTGAGCGGTTAGATCGTCAAAGCTGAAAATAATGATCCGATTTCTTAATGTTAATGTAACGGGACAGCTATAGGGGAGAACACAGGAGATATTTAAAATGCCAGAGACCTCGATTGCATCCAGATTCAAGTTTTTAATCTCGCAGTTGTTACTTTTACGATAATTGTCCATGAGACAGTTCATCAAATGCTGACAGATAAAAAGCACGAGAGGCCCCTTTCGTCGGCGTCTTCAGCATAGAGCCTTCATCCTCAGTTCCTCATAGTGTTTATGAGCTCTGCTGGTGAAGAACATAGTTAGACTTGTATTTATAGCCGTTGTGGTTTGGTCTTTTGTAACGTGATAGTGTGTAGTGCAGTAAGCAAGAGAGCTCAAAGATGAAGCCACGGCTCACTATTTTCACTATGTTGACAATGATTTGTGTTATCATGCACAAACTCTGGGACGTCATTGCAATAGGGGAAGTTGAGCTGAAAGCCGTATATGATATAGAACAGACCACTTTAGAGAAAGAGAGAGCAATAGAAAGAGAATGTTAGAAGATAAAGATTGAAAGTGCATCTTAAAGGACAGACAGGTTTGTAGAATTAAAAAAAAAATTATATACAGGTTTTATAAAAGTTTGAGTTCAGTTTCTAATTTAAGCATCAATAAGGTCCTGGTGTTTGCATTGGATAATTACTTCAACAAGTTCATCAGTTCATAAAAACAAAATTAAATTGTGTACACTTACGTATTTACAACTGAAGTCAACAGTGCACTTTGTCCTGGAGAGATTTCCAAGCAGTAATGTGAAGCTCATTTTCGTTAAAACCATTAGGTGAAGTTTGTCATTTCAGCGGCAGTAAATGGAATTGTATGACTTCTTGAATCAAACAGGTTTTGTTGCCATGTTGGTTAACAATATTAGTTATTTCAATATGCAATATTGTTCAAAAGTTTGAGGTTGATAATAATTTTGTAACATTTTGGAAAAAATCTGACTGTATTTGTGTTTTGACACACTCTGATTTAAAATTCACTATGGATAGAAAAATTGCAGGAAACACCTGGTTAGTACACAGTTTGCTGAATTGATTTTAATTGCATTAGGAGTATAAACCTAATTTTAGCTTGTTTTTACAAACTGACCGAAATGTAGAATGTATTTTCTGTGTTAATCAACTATATGTCAAAGATAGAGTTTAAAGGAATAGTTCACCCAAAAGTTACAGTTTGCTGAAAATGTACACACCTTCAGGTCATTCAAGGTGTGGGTGAGTTTGTTTCTTCATCAGAACAGATCTGAAGAAATGTAGTATTACAGTACAGCACTTGCTCACCAGTGGATCCTCTGCAGTGAATGGGTGCCGTCAGAGTGAGAGTCCAAACAGCTGATTAAAACATCACAGTAATCCACACAACTCCAGTCCATCATGTAACATATTGTGAAGTGAAAAGTCACATGTTTGGCATACACTGGAGAAAGCTAATTTATGGAAAGAGGACTTGAATTTAAACTGGAAGCAATGGTTTTAAGTTACATATGTCTTAATAATTGAATGTTTTGTAACAAACTCACAGCTTTTCACTCCACAAGAGTTGATTGATGGACTGGAGTTGTGGGTATTACTTGTGCATTGTGATGCTTTTATTAGCTGTTTCTCATTCTGACAGCATCCATTCATTGCAAAGGATTCATAATGTAAAATTTTTCCAAATCTGTTCAAAACAATTTTTAGACCTACTGTTCCTTTAAGTTGAATTGTACCTTGAACATTCCAATAACGATGCCGGATGCTCTAGATTTAGTAATGCGAACCGCACCGGGGAAGTGAAACCCTGAGACCCTTTCTTGACAATCTTTCTAATAGGGGTTTAACCTGCAGGGGTTGATTTACGTAGAACAATAATAATGCCAACAAGAAAAGTGTGTCTGCGACCTGAGCTTGTTAGCATCCCCTTCTCCTGCCTCGCTCAGGTATGGTTTCTATTTCACAGTACCTTAAGAAGAGAGGAGGGAAAGAGGTTGATGGAAATGATTTAGTGCCCAGGGGACAGAGAGAAGGTGGGGTTAATCGGTTAACCAGAGGAACAAAGAGGAGGGGGGCCTGGCTACCGTCTGGGAGGAATCCCCTTCGTCGCTTTGTTCTGACTTTCATATACACGAACAGGAAGTAATGCAAGGTGCACAGATATGCACACTTCATCTGCATTTGTCTGTGAACAATGGATTTTCACCTAATCCAGACTGTTTCCATCATTTCATCTGAAATTTTCCTGGTTTCTGCATCACACATTGCAGTGCTGTTTTTGCACCTTTCTACTGCCTTGGTCAAGTTACTGCGTAAATTTGGATCATATGGGACTTCTGTTAGTGTGAATCTCATAAAAACTGTTACAGCATAAAGAAAATAGTTATATTTTTAGAAAATAACTGTATTATTTATTTTTTAAAGGGGTCATGAACGGCCTCTGTTTTTATTTTGTACTGTTCTCTGAGGTTCACTTATAATGTTATCAAGATTTTTGCATCAAAAAACATAAAAGTAATAAGCTATTTACTGTCCTGTTTTGACCCCTCTCATCAGGCATGGCAGATTGTTCACCCAGAAGTAAACGCCCACTGAAACGACTGGCTACGAGTTGTGTGTGTTAGAGCTTACATTCAAACACAGTGTACACTGCTGTGATATAGGTCAAAAATGCATAAATAACTCGATACATATCATACAATCTATAAGAAGAGACGAAGAAATAGTGACTATGAAAACAGTTACTCGCACTTGTGTTGTGACATTTGGATCCAATATAGTGAGCAGAGCGTAGTCTTTTAGTTTCAATCTTCTTGAAAAATACTGCGTTGAATTGTGCATTGTTTGTAACCACGTTAAACTACGTCTAGCGTTAGGATTAGAAAAAGGCAAAGTAAATGCTTCTCAGTTCATGACCACTTTAATGAAAATTAAGCAAATTTAAACTCCCTTCTTCTATTGTCAGTACGTTGTTTGCAGACAACAATCTCATTCCCATTACTGTAAACCAAAAAAATATATATTATTTAAACTGTGGAGTACAATTCTACTTCATAGCATTTGTTGTACTCAATTTAATTAATGCAGTTTTTATCATTTATATAAAAAATATTTTTGTCTCGGTAAGATGATTTTCATTACTATGTTACATTTAATGAGAATCAGGCTTTTTTTAACATTACAGCAGGAGACTTTAACAGGGGGTCTACCAATTGTCATTGATCTGGAAATAATAAAATAGACATAAAAACCAAAATACAAGATCATTTTAACCAAAACTAAATTTCGCTATTGCTGCATTATTCTAATGAGATTTTTTTATTGTTTTGAAAATAGTATCAAATTAAAATCTACTAAAATGTACAATAAATGTTTTGATTTGATTGTGCTGTCTAATGTAACCCAGACATTTCTTTGTGGAACTGACGTACATTTGAAAGTTCATAACAACTTCAGCTCTGCATTCACTCAGGATTCTAGGGAAAATCATTTTAGTGAATCCGTATGTTCAGAAATCTCATTAATGACTCATAAATGGAAGTCAAATGCAAAAACTGTTTTATGTAAAATATTTATGAAGTCTTTTCACTTCTTTTTTGACTTCAGGTCCTCCTGGGAAACGTGGACGGATGGGCAGAAGAGGCGACCCTGGTGAGTGTGATCTCTCAATTAATGTTCCTCATGCTTGATGGCTAGCACTTTTCTATAAACATTGTTACTAGAGTCCCTAATTCATAATCATTAGATGTGACTGAGAGGAAGTCCTCAATGGCTGTGGTTTTGAGTCACCTAGACCCTCAGATGATTCAGAGGTATTAAACTCGAGACTGATACAAATAAATCTGCTGATGTATTTCTAAGTGAGCTGTGTTGTAGACACACATGTGGCTCTCAAGGGCACAGACTGAGAGAGGTTTTAATGAATAGAATGATTCAGTATCGCATCACTTGCAGAGGAAGCCATCAGTAAAGCTTGGGAATCTTAAGTAGGTGTCCAGATGATGTCTCAACATTACGCCATAGGATTATCTTTGGATAATGTTTACAGTTTGTAAAGCAGATCCTATATTCACCTTCTGACCATATCCGTTTAAATCTGGGTTTGCGGCGTTCCCACACAATGGCAATTCTTTACATCTGTTTTTCAAACTTGTTCCAGCCCCGCTGCCCTGGGAGAGGAACTTCAAACGTTGGCAGAGCACTTTATTTACAGAGAGATAGTGGGTCGTTTTGTCACTAAGTCTGCTAGATGTGGTTCTGTTTAGCTGCGTCTGCTTGTTGTCGTTTGGGCCGTAAAGCGACGGGACGAGTCGAGTGTGGAGGTGGATGGAGGAAGAGGTTCTTAGTTGCACAACAGTCTGTTTGTTTCTCTAGGATGAAGGAGAAAATATGGTTGGAAAGCTGGAAGATATTTAGCAGTCTAATTAGCGCAAACATTAGGCTGGTCTTATACATCCATGATAGTTCAATCATTAAAAGCGCTCGTTTCATTAGAACCCTCGTCAATTAAAAGATTAGTCTTTTTGCTAAACAATACTGATGTGCTCAATTAAAACCGTGAAACACACTCTCGTTATTTTTCTCTTTCAACATCCTACTCCTAAATGCTTTCCAAATGGTGAAGCCGTGTCGTTCACAATGCTCAGAGCTTGACTGTGCTTGAGTGAATGTTATCTTTTAAACTCTTAAAGAGTCTGCCAGCGTCTAGACGTGTGTAAATACACCAATACGCCAACAACTTTCTGCCTCATAAAACCTCAACACATCTTTAAAACTCCTTTGTCTCCTCTGAGGGTCATAACAACTACCTGATGAACATTTCAGAAAACCGAAGAACATTAAAAAAAAAAAGGTTTAGAGGTTAACTTTTTGTCAAAAGAGTGGAAGTGTGATTTTGTGTCATCAACTGAAACTTAAAAGACATTTGAATTGTTTTAAAGGTCTGTTTTTTGTTGTTCTTTTATTTTTCAGGACCCCCAGTAAGTACCCTGTCCTCACACTTCAAAATAATGACATTAGGCAGATATGGGCTCTGTATTGTGGTAAGGCTGACAAAACGTTTGAAGGGTGAGTCATAAAACCTGAGAAATGGCCTTCAAGTTCTGGAATCTTTCATGCATTCTGAATATTTGCTCCAAGTTTGTCTGACTTATTCTTACATTTCTAGAACCTTCAAATCAAAAATTTGCTTTCTAGAATTAGCATTCTTTTGAGATTCCAGAATAAAGCTTAAAGAATAAAGTTCTGGGATATTTGCTTCAGAGCAGCTGGATGCTTTAGAAGATCTGGTGCTTCTGATGTTAAAGTTCTAGAATATTCAAAACCAGCATTAAAGTTCTGGTATCCAACAAAAGTGTAACACAGTGTAAGAACAGGTTGCAGACTGTCTGTCACCTGCTTTAGATTTAGGTTACAACCATGCCGTCAACACCTTGTTGCAAACAGATATGTGGCTTCTAATCCATAGATTTCATTGATCTGTTTAATGCTTGCAGATGTCATATTATGTGACAGCTTTCAACATTTTAACAGTTCACGTTTAGTTTCTAGTCTTCTGTAGAGCAGAGGTCCACCAGTTTATTTACTTTGAGGGACTATTGCAATGTAAAGAAACCCTAAAACACTTGAAGATTACCTTGAGATTTATCTTTTTGAATCTACTGTAGGTCTATATTTATTTATTATATCTAATTTTTCTTTGCACAGGGCAAACCTGGGCGAGACGGTTACCCGGTAAATGTCCTTTAAATTATCTAGTTTCTTTCTTGGTTTTAATCTCCATCTTTTTCTAATTGCTTCTATCACTTCCTTTTGATTTATTGTTGATCTCAGTGTTTTCTTTCCTGTCTTACTAAATACCTGTGCGGCTCCCCAGTAACAGATTCATTAATTAATACAATATACATTATACAAAATCATTCATGGAAAATTTGTGAAGTTTTCTGAAACAATTTAGTTGGACGTTCTTCTGGTTTTAAACAATTAAAATAGCTTTTAATAAAAGTTAAATGTTTTAGATGGTTTGCATAACATTCAAAAGTATAGTTTAAGATAGTTTAAGATAGTTTCATATAATGTTTGCAAAATGATGAAATTGAATGTTCCCTCAAAAAGTGTTTTCTAACATTCACATAACAATTAAAAATGCTTTGGACGTTCAGCGAACATTCCAAAATAACAATTTCGAAACTTAACGGAAACAATAGCACACCATTTTGTTAGCTGGGTCATACAATATATCTTTTTTTTAAAGGAAAATGAATTACACAGCTTATGCAGTGAAAGGTCTGTTAGGAATAGTGTCTAAAGCCTGGAATAAAACGCTTCAAACTGTTCTCCTGCTCTCTTCATCATCGACACCTTCATCTCTGATGAAGAATGAACCCTTTCGCTGGTATTTCTGCAACATGGCCGATAATGATGCTGAGTTTCCTGGAAAGAGTGAAAGCGCTCCTGGGCTCAATTACACTGGTAATGGTGTTTCTCTGTTGAAAACGCTGTAGATTCATCCCTTTGGCTAAACGTGGGTGCGGGACAGCAGGCCAGAGACACTTAGGACTCTTAGTTTATAATTTCCTGGTTTCTTGAACCTTGAAATGGAAAGTACTGGGAAGGCAGTCAGGCGTTTAGAAATGAATCGAGCTTAGAAACAACATTTGAACTGTGACATACGGGCAGAGCTACTCTGATCTGTTCAAGTACAGCACATCTGATGATTGTTTTCTGAAAACTGGGCTTTGACTAGAGTATTTTGTTTGTGTTCAAATAAAAAGATATTTTGCTTGGTAAACTGTAAGTCATAATTGAATCACTTATGAAACAACCCCAAGTCAAACAATCAATAGTCAGTTTATATATTTTTAAGTATCTCTGTTTATGTAGATACAAACATGAGATCAATTCTTGGGGTCCAGATTTCCATCTGAATTGGATCATTGTTTTGATTGTGTGATCTAGTGGAGAAGTGGTCTGGGGGCCTCTAGTGGCTCTCAGTGGAACAGCAGAATGATAAGCAGCAGGCTGATCTGGAACATGTCAAGGTGAACCTGGGGTCAGATTGTGGTTAGTCGCAAATCGAATGAGACATTGTACCTTGTTTTGTCTAGATCTTAATTGTGGACCCTTGGTTTGGCACCAAATATCAAGAGATGTTTAGTTAACAGGCCTTACTCACCTCGCGGCGTGAACTGTGAGTTCATTAAGTGTATATTTGTCTAGGAGCTCTGAGTAAGCCTTACTGTGCTCTTTAGCCAATTATACTGCAGCTTTATTTATTACATTACCACTTCCTGTCTCTGTACCCATTATCTCTGGTATCGTTGCAGTAAATCAGAGTGATGTTTGTGCTGATATGCTGTGGCGTATCTGCTGTGAGATCAGCCTCTAGATAACGGTCTGTGCCAGGCTGGGTCAGTCATGCCCAGCAAATTAGTATCAGAGGTACACTCATGGTTTTCCCAGATTTGTGTGTTTGCCGGGAAAAGTCTGTGGCTAATTATAGACAGGTGTGTGTGTGTGTGTGTGTACATGCTACACACACTGTCACACACTGAAACAAAGAAAGGTCTGGGTCATATTTCACCCTAAAGATTTTGTTTGGTTTATTATATGTGTATATGTATACATGCAAAACTAAATTATACAGGGAAAAATCAAATTCTAATTACTGTGATAAAGTAATAAAAATATATCTCAGACACAATTAAATCAGTTAATAAATTGACTTTTTTTATTTTTATTTTTATTGAAATGCAATATCTGCATAAATGAAATATATTCACTCCTAGTAAAATAGTATAATAAAGTAATGAAAATCATGTTGTAAAAATACATATTTACATTATATTTTATTTATATATTTATGGGAATAATAAGATAAATAGATGAAGATATAGATATATTTAAATATATATACTGTGTGTATATATATATATATATATATATATATATATATATATATATATATATATATATATATATATATATATATATATATATATATTTATATATATATATATATATATATATATATATGTATGTGTGTGTGTGTGTGTGTGTGTGTGTGTGTGTGTGTGTGTGTGTGTGTTATATGTGTGTAATGTAAGCTGAGAATTTCTTTACCAAAGGTTATAATTATTATTATTATCATCATTATTTATTACAATAATAGGAATGCAACATTCACAAACAAATTAAATGTAACATTACATTTAACTTAGAGTAAAGGATTTAGACATTAAAAAATGAAAAACCTTGGGGTGTGCTGGCATTTGTTTGGAATACAGCTGAAGCTCATTGAGCTCAATAGTAGAATAGCTCACTATATGTGAGTGGATCGGATTTCCTAAACTGGAGCATGTCCATTAGCATCTGCCAAGCCTCTGTAGCATCTGGTACAGAGCGACAGGTGCGTGTGTGAACTCGCCCCAAATCCACATCCTTTTACGGTTTACAACGCAATCTCAAAATGCTTTCGGGCCAGCAACTGTGAAACATACGCTAGTGATTTCTCTCCATTCACCAGCAATAGCCATCTTTTAAACAACCCCCTTTACTCCCTCACAACGTGATTGTTCTTATCCTGTAAACTGGTTTGACAGACAGTTTGTGTTAACTTACGTCATATAGTGGGGGATTATTAATGACTAAAAGCAGATGATTTCAAGTAAATATCATTTACACTGTTACACAAGCCCAGAGGAGTTTAGCTGATGAGCAACAGGAGCTAAACAGGAAGTGTACGCATATACATTTGATGGAATCCAGGTAGATCCAGGTTAAATCTGTTCTGTAAGTGCGCTGGGTTAATGTTACTCACATATGTGGACACAACGTGTGTGTAGAAGCTTCGACATTGTTCTTATAAGCTCAGGTGGTGCCCACATGTTGCCGGTGCTCATTTGAGGCTGTGATTTGATTAGCAGTATCGTAAAACAGACTGTATTACATGCAGACGCTGCTGAGAACGGCTCTCACGAGACTGTCGTTCAGGTTCTTTTATAAATGATCCCTTTGGATTTGTGCATATGATGGATGGGTGACTCTTTTTTCCGAACGTGTCGTGGCCAGGATTACTAAACTGCACAAAATGTCCTGGTTTAGGCTTTGTTTTTCCTGTTGTTTTCATACTTGCTGAAGGTAGTGATTGAAAAGTAGTCTGACCAATATATATAATCGACCGGTCGTGAAAGCAATCAAATACATATAAAGTATTGAGGACTGTAAAAAGCACATCAATAACATAACAAAGCCAAAACGTTGACATTTTAGGCAATTTACAGAACAACAATGTACTACAAATGTTTTTGAAAAGGTCAACAACTAAAAAAGGTGTGTTATGTCATCCCACTGATAAAGACGACAGTTGTATGTGTGCACACAGAACTTTTATTTTCTTCAGAAAATGTACAAATCTATTTTATCTAAAAATGTCTAGTATACCAATTCTTGTTACCGAACATTGGGGCCAAAATATGTCATGAATATTGGCATGGTAGTGTTTCTTTTTTGAAATCCAGGAACATCTTTCTTGGCGGTCCGGCGGGAGAGAAATGAATGTCACATATCTCAAAGTATTTCCATGTACTTGAAGTATAAAGAGTCGAATAAATGATATTCCCTTCAGAGAAGAAAGTAGAACAGAGAGACGTGGAGACTTCATAGACATTGGATCCAGATGAGGGCTCGTCTCTCCTTGCAGAGCCACACGGGGATGAGATTGTGCTTCTTGGGTTTCTTTCATGCAGAAAAATGAAACCTGAACAACAACACTGTATGCATCTCTATTTCGCTGTCCACTTCATTTCCCCAAATGATTGACCTAATCACGTTTTTCTCAGTCAAAAAATAGATGAATTCATAATCCATTTAATATCTAATTTTATGCGATTTGTGTAATCCTTGAATATATCAGGATTCATTTAAAATGATAAAATGTATAAAAATATATATAAAAATGAAACATGCACATAGATAAATCATTCACGATAAGATCAGTTACATGCGCTTACAAAATAGACAAGGGTGAATTGTGATTTCATGCTGTCTTCAGTATTTTTGTCTTGTTTATTTAAAATTTAGGTTTCTGAGGTTTATGCTTCATTTTATTGCTGCAATTTGCAAGTGGGACACGAAAAATCTTAAATTAAAATTTAATTTGATATATGTTCTCTAAAAAACAATTCTTAGTGTCTTGTGCAATATTCTTCAAGTAAATCATGTTTAGATATTTTTACTGGAAAAGTTGCAGTGCATTTAAAGGCTTAAAACGAGAGGTTGGCAACAATAGATGGGTCATTTCTACACCGTCCAACCCAAACACAATCTCTTAATTAGGTGAAGGCAGTCAAAACCTGTGAAAGATTCTTTTAATTAAAACATTTAAGTCTTAATTTGACTCCAAGGGCCTATTGATACAATCCCTCCAGATTTCCCGCGAAGCACCATTGAGCCCACCACGAAGTCCAATTTTTGCAGGAATGCTTTTGTAGGCCTGAACTCAAAGCGTTTCGATTACCCTGTGATGAATTTATGATTTATGGCAAAGTTGAAAAACTTTAATGCTGGCAAAGGGCAACAGACTAAAAAGTCATTATTTTCATTTTCTTGAGGCTTTACTGGTAATTCGAATCCTCTTTCTCACTCCTTTGCACTTTGTGGTTAAATATATGTGGTAAATCTGCTACTTTGGAATGCTTTCCTGCTGTTCCTCCTCGGAATTCAGCAGTGCACACAACAAAATAAGATAGCCAGGATTCATCTTCATTTAATTGTTTTATTATAGTTTTTTTCTTTGGAGGTTTTGTACTTTGGCCAATCAGTATGTTGCAGGAGAGGAATGAAAAGCCAGTTTGGGAATAACGAATGGATTTGATTTTTTCACGGTCACTACCTTCACTCTTCAGGGGGTTATAAAATTGAGTTGTCTTAGTTCATGTGTGGCATCCATATGGACCTTCAGGTTCAAGACAAATAACTAAATTTGAAGGATACATTCTTGGATCATAATGTGAGTGATGCTTGTCCGTGAAAAAAGTAAACAGTGGCTTGTTTTTTGGTCACGTTTCTGGGATTTTTGAGGATGAAAACCTTTAATCCCAATAATTGGATGGATAAACTCAATTACAAATGCAAGTTTCGGCCCTGAGGGTCAACAGATTGAGACCCAGCAACAGTGACCAGTGAGAAGACCGACCTCCTCCTCACAATGATGAACTTAAAGGGTCTCAGACCCTGAGTACTATGCTCATAAATCAGAGTTAAATGTTTTCGCTGATTCATTCATTTCTCTTGCAGGAAGTCCGCTGGCATGACCTGTGCACATGGTGTCTGCTCAGCATGAGGAGGCTCTGCAGAGGAGCAAGCCATGTAAACGCTCCCAGATGTATGATTAGAGCTTGTAGCACGTCCTCAAAACAAAACGTCCTGTCCTTAACATACCTCTGGGAACGCTTAAGAACAGGGATTGTTTATTGTCCACAATGGACTCGTACATCTTTTGTCTGTTTATTCAAAGGCAGAAGCTTTAGTGTTCGTTATTTTAGCCCAGGATGTTCCCTTACTTTTGGGTCCAGGTACTTCATTAAAGTTTGAAGGGCCTGTCACAATAGACCCTGTGTTCACTTCGTACGCACGCAAACACATGGGCACCAATTTTTCATTTGGTGAACTCTGACCTGCAAATTCATATTGTGTTCTCAAAGAATGACATAGAGGAAGTACAATACAGTTTCTGATCAAAGCAAGTTTAAAATACAAACTTTGACATTTTTTGTAGGCTTTACTTTAAAGGAATTTCACTCACAATTTTCATATTTACACAGAACATTTACACTTTTTATGAGGATTGTTTTTTTTTTTTTTTTTTTTATGCATTCATTTAGACAAGTCTGGGTGACCAACACACAGGTTGTAACGGATGCTTATGTACCTCTCTCTGTTTCCAAATTTTTTTTATTTTTTTATTGTTTTGGGATAACATGTTTCCTCTTTTCTACCTGAACACACACAAACAAATAGCTGGAAATAAACTGATGGTGCATTTTTGATGTGGTATTGTTACAAGGGTCCAACTAACTTTTGGGACAACCACAAAAAAGGGCCTGAAATTGTAGCGATATATGTTTTAAAGTTCAAAGGTCTCTGGCATTTTGATGACCTCCCACACTTCATTCAAAAGTATGTGATTTATCTGGCACTGCTACTTTTAGAACAAGTCTCGGTGCTTCATGACACTTTTAAATCAGGATTTTCACCTTTGACATCACGCGTTCTGAACAAAAATAAATCCTGTAAGGTCACCTTTTGCATGACTGCATAGATGAGTGTCCATACTGGATTGCTCCCGTTACAGTCCTACAGTCTCACAAAGTTTTCTATAAAATAAAAGTAATAAAAGCTATTTTATACTGCCAATGTGGCACATCTGCACAGCCTTTAATTACCTGGTCTGACTAAAACTGATTTTAAAACATGATCAATTTGTGTTGAATTATATTTGTTAAATATTGAAATGAGTTATCAATTAGGTTGTTTTATTTCTAGCCATATGTATAATGCAACAAAACACATGAAGAAGCCCAGGCTAGACATGCCCAACTATTTTCTAGACATTGACTATTCTTTTGAATCTTTTGAAAGGATTAAAGTCTGTTTTTATGAAAACTGTTGGTGCGTGAATCATACTTGATTAATATGACAATACTAATCTTGAATTTAGCATTTGTGCTCACTGGTGGTATTGGTTTCAATAACAAGATTTAGGTTATAAGTAAAATTAAACTGGACTATAGTACTATTCCTAAGAACAGAAGAAAGACAACATGGCCAAACATGATCATTTTCATTTCTTTCTGTTTTTCTCTTCTCTTCTGATCTTCATCTTTTGATTTACCCCTCACACGTCCTTTCAGAGTCTATCTGCACTTTCCCTGTTTCTGACTGGCTGTCTGGTGGACTCCTGGAGTTTAATCATCTGTTTTTTCTCTTTTCCACTGTTCAGGGTCCACTCGGTCTGGATGGCAAACCTGTGAGTATTCCTAAGCTTTAAAGATATGTGTGTGTGTGTGTGTGTGTGTGTGTGTGTGTGTGTGTGTGTGGAAAACAGGTTCTGGATTCTCACATTACTGGACATTTAATTACTTAATCTGGCTTTCCAAGATAGTATGT
>NW_020528576.1:0-25811 GCF_003368295.1 Carassius auratus
GTAAATATTAATTGTTTTTACTTGAATTTTAGTTCAAGTTTTAGTGATTTTTGTTGTGAGACTTTGTCTTTTTTGTCTTTTTTATATTATTTAAAAAAAACTATTTAATATGCAGTTTTAAACTTTTTATGGAAACACGTACAATAAGGTTCTATTTGTGAATGGTCGTAATAAACTTCATTACTCAACAAACTAAGAATGAAAGCACTGTACTGTTAAAGCATACTTATCTTTCAGCATTTACTAGTACATTATAAAAAACAAAATCTTTATCTGGTAATACTATTTAACAGATCTGAGCTAACATGAACAAATAATGAACATATGTATTTTATTAACTACTGTTAACAATATTAATGAATACTGTAACAAATGTTTTGCTTACATTTTTGGGTGCTGACACACCTGCACTTTTCTTAGTTTTTCAGAACTATTCTAGCAGTCAGCATCAATTGCCATATATAGTTTTAAACAGGAGAACTTAGTTTAAGTTTAATTAATTTAAAGTCTCAATTTTACTTTTGTTTTCTCTAAGAATGAATGAAATTACATAATTTTAAGGAAAATGCAAGCAACAGTTGGGTGTTTTTTACTGTGTACTCAAACAGAAAATCCTAAAGTTTGGATATTTTTCTTTACAAAGTTGTGCCTGGGTGTTTTATACTTGCAAATAAAATTTTGTTTACATATACCATTCCCCAAGCAAGTTATAGCCATTTATTACAATATTATTATTGACGCTTTTAAGTGAAAAACAGGGCTATTTCATTAACTAACATTAGAGATGTTACCATTTTAATGAGTAGAGGAAATGGAAAGAGTGTTATATGATAACAAAACCATCAGAATCGTTAAAATTGTAACAAAAAGTATCGGTATCGTACCGTATGGAAAAAAATGTGGTATGGCCCATCCCTATCGCCTAGCGACCCAAGACATAAATCCCAGTGCTTTATCAGATATGTACCACTGTTTCATCCCTGTTTTTTATTTGTTTTATGTCAAAGTACTCTGTTGTGTGTTTTTTTTTTGTGCTTTTTCAGAGAGTTTTCTCATGCAAATGTGTTATTTTGTGTTTGTATTCATGCACTCATGACAGACTTTACTTTCACTTTGTTTTCGTTCATATTTCCAAAGAAATATGTTAAGTAGTAGTTCAAAAGACTATTTATTGGTTTAGTATGGGACAGTTTGAACCAATCTGAATCAATTTTGTCAAAATGTGATGACGTAATCATGTACACTACGTCTCCTGTGAATATCCAAATGAGAGAACGTGGAGAATCTCTGCTTTACATCACTTTTTAAAGCATTCAGATTGGATTATCTGTTCAAAAGTTATTAAACATTAAAGATGAACAGTTATTTTTAGCCGCAGTCGGCTGTTTCGGTCTTTGAGGGTTAATGCATAACTAATAGGGCCTTAATATACAGTGTTAGCATTTTTATTTGTTAGTTTTTGTTCTTTTAATTCAAATAAATGAAAATAAGGAGATAGCTAAAAGTTTACTTTTTTATATATATATTTTTTTCAGTTAACATTTATTTTTAACATTAATAAATTATTTTTGGTTAGGTTAACTTTAATAAGTCTAGTTATTAATCAACTACCCATTTAAAGTTAGTGGTTTCTACCATTTCGTGGGTATGTAAGAGGAACTGGTTCAAGTTCAATGTATTATTTATTGAGTTAACAGTGTTAAATAATTGAATAATGGGATAATGTTTGAACTTCCTGTTAGACAGATAACGTAAAAATTTCCTAAAGCGTTGTCACAGTGTAACGCCAACACATGCCACACACACTCATTCTGCTATTAATTTCATTTCCTTTCCATTTTTAGACATTAATTTGTCAAACAAGGGATATTGGAGACAAACACACAGTTGTGGTTTAGAAATTGAGAGGATTGAATTCTGTGATTTCACAGTTGACGCTTATTGCGAACAGTTGTTGTGCGCAACACAAGCCGGAGGAAAACAATGACGTTATTATTAGTTTAAGACAAAATGTCACGAGTAGCTAAATCAATCCTATGCGTTGACATATAAGAACCAGACTTTCTCAATCGGATAAGGATCGGAATTTGAGCGGTTAGATCGTCAAAGCTGAAAATAATGATCCGATTTCTTAATGTTAATGTAACGGGACAGCTATAGGGGAGAACAACAGGAGATATTTAAAATGCCAGAGACCTCTGATTTGCATCCAGATTCAAGTTTTTAATCTCGCAGTTGTTACTTTTACGATAATTGTCCATGAGACAGTTCATCAAATGCTGACAGATAAAAAGCACAAGAGGCCCCTTTCGTCGGCGTCTCAGCATAGAGCCCTCATCCTCAGTTCCTCATAGTGTTTATGAGCTCTGCTGGTGAAGAACATAGTTAGACTTGTATTTATAGGCCGTTGTGGTTTGGTCTTTTGTAACGTGATAGTGTGTAGTGCAGTAAGCAAGAGAGCTCATAAGATGAAGCCACGGCTCACTATTTTCACTATGTGACAATGATTTGTGTTACTATGCACAAACTCTGGGACGTCATTGCAATAGGGGAAGTTGAGCTGAAAGCCGTATATGATATAGAACAGACCACTTTAGAGAAAGAGAGAGCAATAGAAGAGAATGTAGAAGATAAAGATTGAAAGTGCATCTTAAAGGACAGACAGGTTTGTAGAATAATAAAAAAAAAATTATATACAGTTTTATAAAGTTTGAGTTCAGTTTCTAATTTAAGCATCAATAAGGTCCTGGTGTTTGCATTGGATAATTACTTCAACAAGTTCATCAGTTTGTAAAAACAAACTAAATTGTGTACACTTACGTATTTACAACTGAAGTCAACAGTGCACTTTGTCCTGGAGAGATTTCCAAGCAGTAATGTGAAGCTCATTTTCGTTAAAACCATTAGGTGAAGTTTGTAATTTCAGCGGCAGTAAATGGAATTGTATGACTTCTTGAATCAAACAGGTTTTGTTGCCATGTTGGTTAACGATATTAGTTATTGCACTATGCAATATTGTTCAAAAGTTTGAGGTTGATAATAATTTTGTAACATTTTGGAAAAAATCTGACTGTATTTGTGTTTTGACACACTCTGATTTAAAATTCACTATGGATAGAAAAATTGCAGGAAACACCTGGTTAGTACACAGTTTGCTGAATTGATTTTAATTGCATTAGGAGTATAAACCTAATTTTAGCTTGTTTTTACAAACTGACCGAAATGTAGAATGTATTTTCTGTGTTAATCAACTATATGTCAAAGATAGAGTTTAAAGGAATAGTTCACCCAAAAGTTACAGTTTGCTGAAAATGTACACACCTTCAGGTCATTCAAGTGTGGGTGAGTTTGTTTCTTCATCAGAACAGATCTGAAGAAATGTAGTATTACAGTACAGCACTTGCTCACCAGTGGATCCTCTGCAGTGAATGGGTGCCGTCAGAGTGAGAGTCCAAACAGCTGATTAAAACATCACAGTAATCCACACAACTCCAGTCCATCATGTAACATATTGTGAAGTGAAAAGTCACATGTTTGGCATACACTGGAGAAAGCTAATTTATGGAAAGAGGACTTGAATTTAAACTGGAAGCAATGGTTTTAAGTTACATATGTCTTAATAATTGAATGTTTTGTAACAAACTCACAGCTTTTCACTCCACAAGAGTTGATTGATGGACTGGAGTTGTGGGTATTACTTGTGCATTGTGATGCTTTTATTAGCTGTTTCTCATTCTGACAGCATCCATTCATTGCAAAGGATTCATAATGTAAAATTTTTCCAAATCTGTTCAAAACAATTTTTAGACTACTGTTCCTTTAAGTTGAATTGTACCTTGAACATTCCAATAACGATGCCGGATGCTCTAGATTTAGTAATGCGAACCGCACCGGGGAAGTGAAACCCTGAGACCCTTTCTTGACAATCTTTCTAATAGGGGTTTAACCTGCAGGGGTTGATTTACGTAGAACAATAATAATGCCAACAAGAAAAGTGTGTCTGCGACCTGAGCTTGTTAGCATCCCCTTCTCCTGCCTCGCTCAGGTATGGTTTCTATTTCACAGTACCTTAAGAAGAGAGGAGGGAAAGAGGTTGATGGAAATGATTTAGTGCCCAGGGGACAGAGAGAAGGTGGGGTTAATCGGTTAACCAGAGGAACAAAGAGGAGGGGGCCTGGCTACCGTCTGGGAGGAATCCCCTTCGTCGCTTTGTTCTGACTTTCATATACACGAACAGGAAGTAATGCAAGGTGCACAGATATGCACACTTCATCTGCATTTGTCTGTGAACAATGGATTTTCACCTAATCCAGACTGTTTCCATCATTTCATCTGAAATTTTCCTGGTTTCTGCATCACACATTGCAGTGCTGTTTTTGCACCTTTCTACTGCCTTGGTCAAGTTACTGCGTAAATTTGGATCATATGGGACTTCTGTTAGTGTGAATCTCATAAAAACTGTTACAGCATAAAGAAAATAGTTATATTTTTAGAAAATAACTGTATTATTTATTTTTTAAAGGGGTCATGAACGGCCTCTGTTTTTATTTTGTACTGTTCTCTGAGGTTCACTTATAATGTTATCAAGATTTTTGCATCAAAAAACATAAAAGTAATAAGCTATTTACTGTCCTGTTTTGACCCCTCTCATCAGGCATGGCAGATTGTTCACCCAGAAGTAAACGCCCACTGAAACGACTGGCTACGAGTTGTGTGTGTTAGAGCTTACATTCAAACACAGTGTACACTGCTGTGATATAGGTCAAAAATGCATAAATAACTCGATACATATCATACAATCTATAAGAAGAGACGAAGAAATAGTGACTATGAAAACAGTTACTCGCACTTGTGTTGTGACATTTGGATCCAATATAGTGAGCAGAGCGTAGTCTTTTAGTTTCAATCTTCTTGAAAAATACTGCGTTGAATTGTGCATTGTTTGTAACCACGTTAAACTACGTCTAGCGTTAGGATTAGAAAAAGGCAAAGTAAATGCTTCTCAGTTCATGACCACTTTAATGAAAATTAAGCAAATTTAAACTCCCTTCTTCTATTGTCAGTACGTTGTTTGCAGACAACAATCTCATTCCCATTACTGTAAACCAAAAAAATATATATTATTTAAACTGTGGAGTACAATTCTACTTCATAGCATTTGTTGTACTCAATTTAATTAATGCAGTTTTTATCATTTATATAAAAAATATTTTTGTCTCGGTAAGATGATTTTCATTACTATGTTACATTTAATGAGAATCAGGCTTTTTTTAACATTACAGCAGGAGACTTTAACAGGGGGTCTACCAATTGTCATTGATCTGGAAATAATAAAATAGACATAAAAACCAAAATACAAGATCATTTTAACCAAAACTAAATTTCGCTATTGCTGCATTATTCTAATGAGATTTTTTTATTGTTTTGAAAATAGTATCAAATTAAAATCTACTAAAATGTACAATAAATGTTTTGATTTGATTGTGCTGTCTAATGTAACCCAGACATTTCTTTGTGGAACTGACGTACATTTGAAAGTTCATAACAACTTCAGCTCTGCATTCACTCAGGATTCTAGGGAAAATCATTTTAGTGAATCCGTATGTTCAGAAATCTCATTAATGACTCATAAATGGAAGTCAAATGCAAAAACTGTTTTATGTAAAATATTTATGAAGTCTTTTCACTTCTTTTTTGACTTCAGGTCCTCCTGGGAAACGTGGACGGATGGGCAGAAGAGGCGACCCTGGTGAGTGTGATCTCTCAATTAATGTTCCTCATGCTTGATGGCTAGCACTTTTCTATAAACATTGTTACTAGAGTCCCTAATTCATAATCATTAGATGTGACTGAGAGGAAGTCCTCAATGGCTGTGGTTTTGAGTCACCTAGACCCTCAGATGATTCAGAGGTATTAAACTCGAGACTGATACAAATAAATCTGCTGATGTATTTCTAAGTGAGCTGTGTTGTAGACACACATGTGGCTCTCAAGGGCACAGACTGAGAGAGGTTTTAATGAATAGAATGATTCAGTATCGCATCACTTGCAGAGGAAGCCATCAGTAAAGCTTGGGAATCTTAAGTAGGTGTCCAGATGATGTCTCAACATTACGCCATAGGATTATCTTTGGATAATGTTTACAGTTTGTAAAGCAGATCCTATATTCACCTTCTGACCATATCCGTTTAAATCTGGGTTTGCGGCGTTCCCACACAATGGCAATTCTTTACATCTGTTTTTCAAACTTGTTCCAGCCCCGCTGCCCTGGGAGAGGAACTTCAAACGTTGGCAGAGCACTTTATTTACAGAGAGATAGTGGGTCGTTTTGTCACTAAGTCTGCTAGATGTGGTTCTGTTTAGCTGCGTCTGCTTGTTGTCGTTTGGGCCGTAAAGCGACGGGACGAGTCGAGTGTGGAGGTGGATGGAGGAAGAGGTTCTTAGTTGCACAACAGTCTGTTTGTTTCTCTAGGATGAAGGAGAAAATATGGTTGGAAAGCTGGAAGATATTTAGCAGTCTAATTAGCGCAAACATTAGGCTGGTCTTATACATCCATGATAGTTCAATCATTAAAAGCGCTCGTTTCATTAGAACCCTCGTCAATTAAAAGATTAGTCTTTTTGCTAAACAATACTGATGTGCTCAATTAAACCGTGAAACACACTCTCGTTATTTTTCTCTTTCAACATCCTACTCCTAAATGCTTTCCAAATGGTGAAGCCGTGTCGTTCACAATGCTCAGAGCTTGACTGTGCTGAGTGAATGTTATCTTTTAAACTCTTAAAGAGTCTGCCAGCGTCTAGACGTGTGTAAATACACCAATACGCCAACAACTTTCTGCCTCATAAAACCTCAACACATCTTTAAAACTCCTTTGTCTCCTCTGAGGGTCATAACAACTACCTGATGAACATTTCAGAAAACCGAAGAACATTAAAAAAAAAAAGGTTTAGAGGTTACCTTTTTGTAAAAGAGTGGAAGTGTGATTTTGTGTTATCAACTGAAACTTAAAAGACATTTGAATTGTTTTAAAGGTCTGTTTTTTGTTGTTCTTTTATTTTTCAGGACCCCCAGTAAGTACCCTGTCCTCACACTTCAAAATAATGACATTAGGCAGATATGGGCTCTGTATTGTGGTAAGGCTGACAAAACGTTTGAAGGGTGAGTCATAAAACCTGAGAAATGGCCTTCAAGTTCTGGAATCTTTCATGCATTCTGAATATTTGCTCCAAGTTTGTCTGACTTATTCTTACATTTCTAGAACCTTCAAATCAAAAATTTGCTTTCTAGAATTAGCATTCTTCTGATATTCCAGAATAAAGCTTAAAGAATAAAGTTCTGGATATTCGCTTCAGAGCAGCTGGATGCTTTAGAAGATCTGGTGCTTCTGATGTTAAAGTTCTAGAATATTCAAAACCAGCATTAAAGTTCTGGTATCCAACAAAAGGTGTAACACAGTGTAAGAACAGGTTGCAGACTGTCTGTCACCTGCTTTAGATTTAGGTTAAACCACGCCGTCAACACTTGTGCAATTGGCTTCTAATCCATAGATTTCATTGATCTGTTTAATGCTTGCAGATGTCATATTATGTGACAGCTTTCGACATTTTAACAGTTAATTCACGTTTAGTTTCTAGTCTTCTGTAGAGCAGAGGTCCACCAGTTTATTTACTTTGAGGGACTATTGCAATGTAAAGAAACCCTAAAACACTTGAAGTTTATTACCTTGAGATTTATCTTTTTGAATCTACTGTAGGTCTATATTTATTTATTATATCTAATTTTTCTTTGCACAGGGCAAACCTGGGCGAGACGGTTACCCGGTAAATGTCCTTTAAATTATCTAGTTTCTTTCTTGGGTTTTAATCTCCATCTTTTTCTAATTGCTTCTATCACTTCCTTTTGATTTATTGTTGATCTCAGTGTTTTCTTTCCTGTCTTACTAAATACCTGTGCGGCTCCCCAGTAACAGATTCATTAATTAATACAATATACATTGTACAAAATCATTCATGGAAAATTTTGTGAAGTTTTCTGAAACAATTTAGTTGGACGTTCTTCTGGTTTTAAACAATTAAATAGCTTTTAATAAAAGTTAAATGTTTTAGATGGTTTGCATAACATTCAAAAGTATAGTTTAAGATAGTTTAAGATAGTTTCATATAATGTTTGCAAAATGATGAAATTGAATGTTCCCTCAAAAAGTGTTTTCTAACATTCACATAACAATTAAAAATGCTTTGGACGTTCAGCGAACATTCCAAAATAACAATTTCGAAACTTAACGGAAACAATAGCACACCATTTTGTTAGCTGGGTCATACAATATATCTTTTTTTTAAAGGAAAATGAATTACACAGCTTATGCAGTGAAAGGTCTGTTAGGAATAGTGTCTAAAGCCTGGAATAAAACGCTTCAAACTGTTCTCCTGCTCTCTTCATCATCGACACCTTCATCTCTGATGAAGAATGAACCCTTTCGCTGGTATTTCTGCAACATGGCCGATAATGATGCTGAGTTTCCTGGAAAGAGTGAAAGCGCTCCTGGGCTCAATTACACTGGTAATGGTGTTTCTCTGTTGAAAACGCTGTAGATTCATCCCTTTGGCTAAACGTGGGTGCGGGACAGCAGGCCAGAGACACTTAGGACTCTTAGTTTATAATTTCCTGGTTTCTTGAACCTTGAAATGGAAAGTACTGGGAAGGCAGTCAGGCGTTTAGAAATGAATCGAGCTTAGAAACAACATTTGAACTGTGACATACGGGCAGAGCTACTCTGATCTGTTCAAGTACAGCACATCTGATGATTGTTTTCTGAAAACTGGGCTTTGACTAGAGTATTTTGTTTGTGTTCAAATAAAAAGATATTTGCTTGGTAAACTGTAAGTCATAATTGAATCACTTATGAAACAACCCCAAGTCAAACAATCAATAGTCAGTTTATATATTTTTAAGTATCTCTGTTTATGTAGATACAAACATGAGATCAATTCTTGGGGTCCAGATTTCCATCTGAATTGGATCATTGTTTTGATTGTGTGATCTAGTGGAGAAGTGGTCTGGGGGCCTCTAGTGGCTCTCAGTGGAACAGCAGAATGATAAGCAGCAGGCTGATCTGGAACACGTCAAGGTGAACCTGGGGTCAGATTGTGGTTAGTCGCAAATCGAATGAGGCTTTGTACCTTGTTTTGTCTAGATCTTAATTGTGGACCCCTTGGTTTGGCACCAAATATCAAGAGATGTTTAGTTAACAGGCCTTACTCACCTCGCGGCGTGAACTGTGAGTTCATTAAGTGTATATTTGTCTAGGAGCTCTGAGTAAGCCTTACTGTGCTCTTTAGCCAATTATACTGCAGCTTTATTTATTACATTACCACTTCCTGTCTCTGTACCCATTATCTCTGGTATCGTTGCAGTAAATCAGAGTGATGTTTGTGCTGATATGCTGTGGCGTATCTGCTGTGAGATCAGCCTCTAGATAACGGTCTGTGCCAGGCTGGGTCAGTCATGCCCAGCAAATTAGTATCAGAGGTACACTCATGGTTTTCCCAGATTTGTGTGTTTGCCGGGAAAAGTCTGTGGCTAATTATAGACAGGTGTGTGTGTGTGTGTGTGTGTACATGCTACACACACTGTCACACACTGAAACAAAGAAAGGTCTGGGTCATATTTCACCCTAAAGATTTTGTTTGGTTTATTATATGTGTATATGTATACATGCAAAACTAAATTATACAGGGAAAAATCAAATTCTAATTACTGTGATAAAGTAATAAAAATATATCTCAGACACAATTAAATCAGTTAATAAATTGACTTTTTTTATTTTATTTTTATTGAAATGCAATATCTGCATAATGAAATATATTCACTCCTAGTAAAATAGTATAATAAAGTAATGAAAATCATGTTGTAAAAATACATATTTACATTATATTTTATTTATATATTTATGGGAATAATAAGATAAATAGATGAAGATATAGATATATTTAAATATATATACTGTGTGTATATATATATATATATATATATATATATATATATATATATATATATATATATATATATATATATATATTATATATATATATATATATATATATATATGTGTGTGTGTGTGTGTGTGTGTGTGTGTGTGTGTGTGTGTGTGTGTGTTATATGTGTGTAATGTAAGCTGGGAATTTCTTTACCAAAGGTTATAATTATTATTATTATCATCATTATTTATTACAATAATAGGAATGCAACATTCACAAACAAATTAAATGTAACATTACATTTAACTTAGAGTAAAGGATTTAGACATTAAAAAATGAAAAACCTTGGGGTGTGCTGGCATTTGTTTGGAATACAGCTGAAGCTCATTGGGCTCAATAGTAGAATAGCTCACTATATGTGAGTGGATCGGATTTCCTAAACTGGAGCATGTCCATTAGCATCTGCCAAGCCTCTGTAGCATCTGGTACAGAGCGACAGGTGCGTGTGTGAACTCGCCCCAAATCCACATCCTTTTACGGTTTACAACGCAATCTCAAAATGCTTTCGGGCCAGCAACTGTGAAACATACGCTAGTGATTTCTCTCCATTCACCAGCAATAGCCATCTTTTAAACAACCCCCTTTACTCCCTCACAACGTGATGGTTCTTATCCTGTAAACTGGTTTGACAGACAGTTTGTGTTAACTTACGTCATATAGTGGGGATTATTAATGACTAAAAGCAGATGATTTCAAGTAAATATCATTTACACTGTTACACAAGCCCAGAGGAGTTTAGCTGATGAGCAACAGGAGCTAAACAGGAAGTGTACGCATATACATTTGATGGAATCCAGGTAGATCCAGGTTAAATCTGTTCTGTAAGTGCGCTGGGTTAATGTTACTCACATATGTGGACACAACGTGTGTGTAGAAGCTTCGACATTGTTCTTATAAGCTCAGGTGGTGCCCACATGTTGCCGGTGCTCATTTGAGGCTGTGATTTGATTAGCAGTATCGTAAACAGACTGTATTACATGCAGACGCTGCTGAGAACGGCTCTCACGAGACTGTCGTTCAGGTTCTTTTATAAATGATCCCTTTGGATTTGTGCATATGATGGATGGGTGACTCTTTTTTCCGAACGTGTCGTGGCCAGGATTACTAAACTGCACAAAATGTCCTGGTTTAGGCTTTGATTTCCTGTTGTTTTCATACTTGCTGAAGGTAGTGATTGAAAAGTAGTCTGACCAATATATATAATCGACCAGTCGTGAAAGCAATCAAATACATATAAAGTATGAGGACTGTAAAAAGCACATCAATAACATAACAAAGCCAAAACGTTGACATTTTAGGCAATTTACAGAACAACAATGTACTACAAATGTTTTTGAAAAGGTCAACAACTAAAAAAGGTGTGTTATGTCATCCCACTGATAAAGACGACAGTTGTATGTGTGCACACAGAACTTTTATTTTCTTCAGAAAATGTACAAATCTATTTTATCTAAAAATGTCTAGTATACCAATTCTTGTTACCGAACATTGGGGCCAAAATATGTCATGAATATTGGCATGGTAGTGTTTCTTTTTTGAAATCCAGGAACATCTTTCTTGGCGGTCCGGCGGGAGAGAAATGAATGTCACATATCTCAAAGTATTTCCATGTACTTGAAGTATAAAGAGTCGAATAAATGATATTCCCTTCAGAGAAGAAAGTAGAACAGAGAGACGTGGAGACTTCATAGACATTGGATCCAGATGAGGGCTCGTCTCTCCTTGCAGAGCCACACGGGGATGAGATTGTGCTTCTTGGGTTTCTTTCATGCAGAAAAATGAAACCTGAACAACAACACTGTATGCATCTCTATTCGCTGTCCACTTCATTTCCCCAAATGATTGACCTAATCACGTTTTTCTCAGTCAAAAAAATAGATGAATTCATAATCCATTTAATATCTAATTTTATGCGATTTGTGTAATCCTTGAATATATCAGGATTCATTAAAATGATAAAATGTATAAAAATATATATAAAAATGAAACATGCACATAGATAAATCATTCACGATAAGATCAGTTACATGCGCTTACAAAATAGACAAGGGTGAATTGTGATTTCATGCTGTCTTCAGTATTTTTGTCTTGTTTATTTAAAATTTAGGTTTCTGAGGTTTATGCTTCATTTTATTGCTGCAATTTGCAAGTGGGACACGAAAAATCTTAAATTAAAATTTCATTTGATATATGTTCTCTAAAAAACAATTCTTAGTGTCTTGTGCAATATTCTTCAAGTAAATCATGTTTAGATATTTTTACTGGAAATGTTGCAGTGCATTTAAAGGCTTAAAACGAGAGGTTGGCAACAAAGATGGGTCATTTCTACACCGTCCAACCCAAACACAATCTCTTAATTAGGTGAAGGCAGTCAAAACCTGTGAAAGATTCTTTTAATTAAAACATTTAAGTCTTAATTTGACTCCAAGGGCCTATTGATACAATCCCTCCAGATTTCCCGCGAAGCACCATTGAGCCCACCACGAAGTCCAATTTTTGCAGGAATGCTTTTGTAGGCCTGAACTCAAAGCGTTTCGATTACCCTGTGATGAATTTATGATTTATGGCAAAGTTGAAAAACTTTAATGCTGGCAAAGGGCAACAGACTAAAAAGTCATTATTTCATTTTCTTGAGGCTTTACTGGTAATTCGAATCCTCTTTCTCACTCCTTTGCACTTTGTGGTTAAATATATGTGGTAAATCTGTGCTACTTTGGAATGCTTTCCTGCTGTTCCTCCTCGGAATTCAGCAGTGCACACAACAAAATAAGATAGCCAGGATTCATCTTCATTTAATTGTTTTAGTAGAGGTTTTTTCTTGGAGGTTTTGTACTTTGGCCAATCAGTATGTTGCAGGAGAGGAATGAAAAGCCAGTTTGGGAATAACGAATGGATTTGATTTTTTCACGGTCACTACCTTCACTCTTCAGGGGGTCATAAATTGAGTTGTCTTAGTTCATGTGTGGCATCCATATGGACCTTCAGGTTCAAGACAAATAACAAAATTTGAAGGATACATTCTTGGATCATAATGTGAGTGATGCTTGTCTGTGAAAAAAGTAAACAGTGGCTTGTTTTTTGGTCACGTTTCTGGGATTTTTGAGGATGAAAACCTTTAATCCCCAATAATTTGGATGGATAACTCAATTACAAATGCAAGTCTTCGGCCCTGAGGGTCAACAGATTGAGACCCAGCAACAGTGACCAGTGAGAAGACCGACCTCCTCCTCACAATGATGAACTTAAAGGGTCTCAGACCCTGAGTACTATGCTCATAAATCAGAGTTAAATGTCTTCGCTGATTCATTCATTTCTCTTGCAGGAAGTCCGCTGGCATTGACCTGTGCACATGGTGTCTGCTCAGCATGAGGAGGCTCTGCAGAGAGCAAGCCATGTAAACGCTCCCAGATGTATGATTAGAGCTTGTAGCACGTCCTCAAAACAAACGTCCTGTCCTTAACATACCTCTGGGAACGCTTAAGAACAGGGATTGTTTATTGTCCACAATGGACTCGTACATCTTTTGTCTGTTTATTCAAAGGCAGAAGCTTTAGTGTTCGTTATTTTAGCCCAGGATGTTCCCTTACTTTTGGGTCCAGGTACTTCATTAAAGTTTGAAGGGCCTGTCACAATAGACCCTGTGTTCACTTCGTACGCACGCAAACACATGGGCACCAATTTTTCATTTGGTGAACTCTGACCTGCAAATTCATATTGTGTTCTCAAAGAATGACATAGAGGAAGTACAATACAGTTTCTGATCAAAGCAAGTTTAAAATACAAACTTTGACATTTTTTGTAGGCTTTACTTTAAAGGAATTTCACTCACAATTTTCATATTTACACAGAACATTTACACTTTTTATGAGGATTGTTTTTTTTTTTTTTTTTTTAATGCATTCATTTAGACAAGTCTGGGTGACCAACACACAGGTTGTAACGGATGCTTATGTACCTCTCTCTGTTTCCAAATTTTTTTTATTTTTTTATTGTTTTGGGATAACATGTTTCCTCTTTTCTACCTGAACACACACAAACAAATAGCTGGAAATAAACTGATGGTGCATTTTTGATGTGGTATTGTTACAAGGGTCCAACTAACTTTTGGGACAACCACAAAAAAGGGCCTGAAATTGTAGCGATATATGTTTTAAAGTTCAAAGGTCTCTGGCATTTTGATGACCTCCCACACTTCATTCAAAAGTATGTGATTTATCTGGCACTGCTACTTTTAGAACAAGTCTCGGTGCTTCATGACACTTTTAAATCAGGATTTTCACCTTTGACATCACGCGTTCTGAACAAAAATAAATCCTGTAAGGTCACCTTTTGCATGACTGCATAGATGAGTGTCCATACTGGATTGCTCCCGTTACAGTCCTACAGTCTCACAAAGTTTTCTATAAAATAAAAGTAATAAAAGCTATTTTATACTGCCAATGTGGCACATCTGCACAGCCTTTAATTACCTGGTCTGACTAAAACTGATTTTAAAACATGATCAATTTGTGTTGAATTATATTTGTTAAATATTGAAATGAGTTATCAATTAGGTTGTTTTATTTCTAGCCATATGTATAATGCAACAAAACACATGAAGAAGCCCAGGCTAGACATGCCCAACTATTTTTCTAGACATTGACTATTCTTTTGAATCTTTTGAAAGGATTAAAGTCTGTTTTTATGAAAACTGTTGGTGCGTGAATCATACTTGATTAATATGACAATACTAATCTTGAATTTAGCATTTGTGCTCACTGGTGGTATTGGTTTCAATAACAAGATTTAGGTTATAAGTAAAATTAAACTGGACTATAGTACTATTCCTAAGAACAGAAGAAAGACAACATGGCCCAACATGATCATTTTCATTTCTTTCTGTTTTTCTCTTCTCTTCTGATCTTCATCTTTTGATTTACCCCTCACACGTCCTTTCAGAGTCTATCTGCACTTTCCCTGTTTCTGACTGGCTGTCTGGTGGACTCCTGGAGTTTAATCATCTGTTTTTTCTCTTTTTCCACTGTTCAGGGTCCACTCGGTCTGGATGGCAAACCTGTGAGTATTCCTAAGCTTTAAAGATATGTGTGTGTGTGTGTGTGTGTGTGTGTGTGTGTGTGTGTGTGGAAAACAGGTTCTGGATTCTCACATTACTGGACATTTAATTACTTAATCTGGCTTTCCAAGATAGTATGTGATTGACATTTGGCTTTCAAATGGTTTAAGTCACTTTGGAAGAAGTCGATGCTTCTTTCATTTGATTACATAAGCTTATTTTGACCATTTTTTTATTGCTTATAAACACTAACCATTACACTCTCAGAAAAAAAATGGTACAAAACTGTCAGTGATGATGTTTCCTTTCAAAAGTTGTTATTATGTACATTTTAGGTACTAATATGTACCATTTAGTGATAAATAAAGTAAAAAGATGTGCCTTTTAGCTTTTGTACCTTATACCACCCCATTGACAAAGTATGCAAATCTATTGCAAATATAAAATATAGCAAATTTAAATGATACCTCTGCTGTTTGACTTTTATAAGCAATCAGAGTTATGATTTTTGAATGGTTGAAAAAGAAGAAAAAGAAAGAGGGACCTGAATCATGATTAGAAACCACAATATCATAGAGACTTGGCGTTGCTAAGCTCTTTTTGAATCTAAATATAATAATTGTTTTGTTTATTTGCAGGGTATTCCTGGACCTAAAGGAAGCCAGGTAAATACAATTTCAAATCTCTACTGTGCCATGAAGGTTATCATCTTATATTATAAATAAATAAGTGCTGCTTATTAACTGCTTCATTCAGTGGTTTATGGAAGTTACAAACCCGTACACACATTTGCAAGTCGTTCATTCATACTGTGTGCATAAGGAATTATGGTTTAAAGGGGGGAATAAACTCTATTTAAATTTTCAAGCCATTTATCACCTCAGATTGGGTGTCCTACACCACAAAGTGTCTTTTACCTTGTATGTCTATCCGCAAATGAGATGGACGTAATGGATTACACACCAAAAGGAGAGAATTCATCATTGTTAGCTTGAGCTGCAGGCGGTCGTCTATGAACCCTGTCGCGCTCTTTAGCGCTGCCAAAGGAAAGCCCATTTGTCCAATGTAACGTAAACCACTTCTTCTGGAAAGCAGACCACCTCAAAATGCCATTCATCTGTGGCTTCCTGTGAAAGACAGTTGTTTTGTTTTGACTCGCATGAAAGAAAGTCAGACGTGGTCATACTCTGTAGGTCTCATTCAAGCTGAAAATTGTGTTTCTACAATGTGACTTCAGTGTTAACGGTAATTACAGCAATTTAACATTTTAAATTTTATTCCACCCAAACAAACACAAATTAATTAGATAAAGCTATTTATTTATTTGAGGTTTTTGAGAAAATAAGTAAGACCAGTAAGATTTTGAATGATTTTTAAAAAAAAAGTTTTCTTATGCTCATCAAGACTGTTTGATCTATTTGATCAAAAATACAGAAAAAAAGTGTAACTTTGTCAAATATTATTGCAATTTAAAATAACCATGATCTATTCCCTTTTATTCCAAAATGTAATTTATCCTGTGAATTTTTTATTATCTTTGCTCCAGTCTTCAGTGTCACGTAATCCTTCAGAAATCTAATATATCTAATATTTTTATATTTAATATAACAGATGTGCTGCTTAATATTTTTGGGACCTGTGATATTTTTTCAGGATTCTTTGATAAATAAAAAAGTTAAAAAGAACAGCGTTTATTCAAAATAGAAATGTTGTGTTACAATATACACTACTATTCAAACATTTGGGGTCAGTCAATTTTTTCTTTCTTTCTTCTTTTTTTTTTTAAAGAAATTAATAGAGCAAGGATGTGTTTAATTGATAAAAGACTAAAAAATATTTATATTTTGAATAAAGTATGTTAAAAAAGTATCACAGGTTCCGAAAAATATTAAGCAGCACAACAAAACAACACTGACAATAAATCAGCATATTATAATGATTTCTGAAGGATCATGTGACACTGAAGACTGTGCTGCATCACAGAAATACATAGTATATTAAAATAGGAAACCAATATAACCAATATTTTTTTTTTGCATCACCTTCCCTAGCATTGGCTCTATTTTTATTATATATATATTTTTTCCAAAGCAATGTGTTTTACACATGTAGATCAGTTTTGAAGCCTTGTCAGTGCAGACCATTGTCTGATATGGGTCACAGTAAGAAGGTCATGTGAACAAGCTCATAAAAATGAAAGATTTGAGCAGAAAATGTGAATTTGGCACATGTCTTGTGGTGTGGATGTTGCCATTGACTCTCTTCCCTGTCATTTCCACTCACATTCACTCAAACCATCTTCTTAGTTTCAGTCAGTTGTACGTTCATCGTATTCCCAGACTTTTGATCATGTTATTTGCAAATGACTTTTAAGATCAAAGATTACAGCTATATCTACTGCAGATGTGAGGAGCTGCCTGTACTTTTATTTGGGGAAATAGATGACTTTGAAAAAGAGGACATTGAGACACTAAAGACTCTTAGTGAATGACTTATGGTTCACATGGTATTTTTTTTAACTATGCTAAGCTATTTTCCTATAGACTTTTGTCATATCAATTTTTCATGTTGGACAGTCTGTCTAATCATTACACCCAACTCTTTTATTTCCAGGGGCTGCCAGGACCAAAAGGAGATAAGGTATACCATTTTTTTTTTGGTCAATATTGTACAGCACACATGCACAAACAGGATGTTTCGTTCTGCTTCCGATCTCAGTTTCTCATCAAGCAGATGTTTTCTGATTTCTAAAACAACGCACAAATTTCATTTGCATTGGCTTTTCTCTTCAAACACATGTTTTGGACGGGATGTAAACCGTGTCAGGCATCGAATTTGAGAAACGAGAAACCTGTGTTAAATGAAGACCTTCTTGAAGTCTTTTTTTTTCTGATTGCAGTGAAAAATAATATATGCACAACAAAACTAAAACATGGAGCATCAGGATGCTTTTTCTCCCAGATCAGTGTTCCTCATTTATAGTGATGAGTAAACCGTTATGCACATTCTCTGCCCTTATTTTATTTGTATGTTTCTTGTTATGGTACTTTAAATAGATAGTAAATAGTAAACCAGGTCAAATTATGACTGAGGCTGATTAAATGAACTCATTTTGTTAGTGGGTCAGAAAGCTGTTACATGTAAATCAAAAGCAGTGTTTGTCAGTGAGATTTCATCTTATTTCCAATACTTTTTTCACCTTTGGTGTGGACGGACAAATTGCAGCAACATAAATAATCACATAGACACCTTAGCAATCAGTCAAAAACCATGCAAATCCTCTTCTTTAGAATATCAAAACATCTAGTATTTAAGTTCACATGTGTTGCTAATTGAATTTCTTGTCTGTTTGTGTTGTAGGGTGATCAAGGAGATACTGGGCCAAGGGTCAGTACATACATATTTCTGTCACTTATAAATGTATAGACATTATTCATATTTTCCCTTACCATCAGAGGAACAGAATGTCACATTTGCCTCAGAGTAATGAGGGCGATACCTGACATTTGTGAAGATAGATGGTACATCATAAATCAGAAATGAAGGGCTGAACTGTGTGTGTTTCATTTAATAGATTCAATATTCTCTCTTGCTCATATTGTCTTGATCTTTCTTTATTATTTTTCGAACACACATTTAAAAACATGGCAAGACACTGATGTCCAGATAAACGAGATGGGCAACTAAAGTAGACATGAGAAGAAAAAAAAATTAATCAAATTTTTTTTATTAAGTTGGGTAATTTCTTTAGAGTGACAATGCCCACATGTGCCAGTAGCCCCGCCCCAATCATTATAAGTTAATATTTGGCTATTTTGAAATGATCAGCAATAAACGGTGAAGTATTTATTTAGCCTAATGTGAAATTTGCCATCATCTGTGTCAATGGATAATTTAAATGTTTACTTTTCAAATAATTTTGAATACACTGTAAAATAAGTATTTATTTAAATTAAGCAATTTGATGTACCCCTATTATACATTTCTGTTTATTTCTATTTATTATTTTGCAATATAATTGTTGCAATTCAGTATAAAAATGTAAACTTGTGTATATATATATATATATATATATATATGTACAGTATATATATACAGTATATATATATATATATATATATATATATATATATATATATATATATATATATATATATAAACACGGCAGTTCTGATTTGAATCTATTCTGATTCACTAAAGTGTATGCTGTGTGTGAATCTGTGTATATGTAAGAGATCGCATGTTTCTGAGCATAAAAACAATGAAAAATGTCTCGAGGCCATAACTAAATCTTAACAAACCTCCCTGTGGGGAAGCACTAAAAAAGGAAAAATACAGAGTAAATAATGTCTTTATTCTCTTCTAAAAATGCCACAAGTTTTATTTTAGGATTGAGGTTAGTCTGCAGTAAATATAATTAGCGTAATTTAGATAGCGTTAGAACAATAGAAGTCTATGGGAAGCTTAGTTAGTTGAGCGTGTGTGTATTGCTGAGTAAAGCAGCAGTGTGGGAAACCTCAAGGATCCCTCGGGTCACCACATCCCTGCTAACTCAACCCTCATGCTCACGCTGGCATCAACATTCTGTCACTCCCACTTTCTCTCTGTTTCTTCTTCATTTCTCTTTCTTATTTGCAAGGCTCTAACTTTCTTTCTTAGATTTCCTGCAACATGATTTAAAATGACAGTGAAAAGCTTTAAAATAATCCTTTCGCTTTTTCATTTTTGTCACTTTCCATTCTCCCAGTCTTTTTAAGGAGAGAAAAAAGAGACGTCCATCCTCACCTGGAGGGCACAGACTTATATAAAATCTCTTGCGGCAGACATGTGACATTTCTCTGTGCATCTCAAGCTGCTCTCTGTTACTGCTGTCAGCACAATCCAGTCCTCAGACTGTGGTTTACAGAGACAAGCAAACATAAATACATTGACCAGACCAGTGTGATTTAAGACGACAAAAATAAAGCCATGGTTTTTGTTCAGTGTTATTTCAGGGTGGCAAAACCAACAATTTTACGTTATTTGCTCATTTTGTATTTGAATCACAGTTGTATTCAGACAGTCCAAAGACATTGCCCTTTTGATGTGTTCAGGGCAAGTCAAAATTGCGAGCATTGTTTTTAATTTTCATGACATAGCATAGAGTTTGAATAACCGATCCAGTCATATCCAATGAGAAGAAATGGGAGTTCATTCATAATCTTTTAATTATTATATTATATTATATTATTATATTATATTATATTATATTATATTATATTATATTATATTATATTATATTATATTATATTATATTATTATTACGGCTGTGAATCGATTACAATTTTTTATCGAATTACCTTTTTTCAAGATAAATTTAGATGCTTTTTCCAAAGAAGACACTTAGAAACTCCAAAAGGACATCAAAGAACTAAATGATATAAGGGGCCCGTATAATCACATATGAAATAAAAAAATCTGAATTTCATAGGATGTGTACAGTGCAAAAGCAAAGAGCTTTTTTTTACATTTTAGAGAAATCAAGTGGTGATACCGATCAGGACAACATGGAGATGACAGAAAAAAATCTAAACCAAATGTCTACTGACTGCATATATCTACTATAGTACACGGATCCATTCAGTATTAAAAAAAAGAAAAAAGTGTTAGTGACGTACATACAGCCAAGTATGGTGACCCATACTCACATTCCCAAAGTGAAAACCTTGATTACAGTCTTCATCCATCAAAACATTACTAGCAAGACTGGTTATCCAGTTGAGAAAAAGTAGTTTGCGTCTCATCTGGCTATACAGTGGTGAGATGTTGACAATTTGTTAAGTCTGTTCTTTACACAGCGCGTGTGACGTGTGAGGGCTTGCACACTTCAGAGACAATCACAGAATATGACAGAGCTCGTGTTTAAAACCGAAAGACACTGGAATGAATAATTCACTGAAAACGCAATTCTCTGTTTTCTCTGCAGTCTCTGAATTAATGTTGTTTTGGAAGGATGGTTTGAATGCATTTGCTTACTTGATCAATAGACTGAAAACTTTCCCGGAGTTTAGCAGCTTAAAATTATCTGATTGCAAGCGGAGAAGCAAAATTGGGTTAAAGGGTTAGAATAGAAATTGTGCTTCAGTAATTTTGCGTTGTGTTAAATTATTTGAACACTTCATGGATTATAAAATTAATTGCAGTCATTAACGTGTTACCAATGACAGCCCTAATTTTATAAAAAAAAAAAAAAAAAATATATATATATATATATATATATATATATATATATATATATATAGAAATATATATAGAAATATATATATATATATATATATAGGCTACACAATCATGGGGAAGACTGCTGATCTGACAGTTGTTCAGAAGACAATCAATGACACCCTTCACAAGGAGGGTAAGCCACAAACATACATTTGCAAAGAAGATGGCTGTTCACAGAGTGCTGTATGCAAGCATGTTAACAGAAAGTTGAGTGGAACGAAAAAGTGTGGAAGATAAAGACGCAAAACCAACCGAGAGAACCGCAGCCTTATTAGGATTTTCTCAAGTAAAATCAGTTCAAGAATTTGAGTGAACTTCACAAGTAATGAACTGAGGCTGAGTTCAAGGCATCAAGAGCCACCACACACAGACGTGTCAAGAATTTGGCTACAGTTGTCGTATTCCTCTTGTTGAGCCATTCCTGAAACGTCAGAGGCGTCTTACCTGGGCTAAGGAGAAGAAGAACTGGGCTGTTTTTTTGTTTTTATTGGTCTTAAGAAGTATTCTAATTTGTTGAGATAGTGAATCGGTTGTTTTTTGTTAAATTTGAGCATAATACACAAGTTTCACAATTTGAGTTGAATTACTGAAATAAATGAACTTTTCCACGGCATTCTAATTCACTGAGATGCACCTGTTTAATAAGTCTCTTGACTGTATTTATTTAATCAAAAATACACAATCATTCTTCTATTTTAATAGATTTTAAAATTTAATTTATTCCCGTGGTGTCAAAGCTGAATTTTCAACTGCTCAAAAACATTTCTGATTATTAGTGTTGGAAATAGTATTATTTTTTTTTCTTAATGAGGAAACCATGATACAATTTTTTTGTTGAATTGAAAGTTTCAAAGAACAGCATTTATTTGAAATTAAAATCTATTGTAACATTATAAATTAATGTCGCTTTTGATAATTGAATGTATCTTTCGTGAATATGTTTTTTTTTTTTTACTGACCCCAAACTTTGAAAGGTAGTGTGAAAATGTTTTGTTTCTTTTATTTCAGAACAGTCAAATATAATTGGTCTGACTGTTATATACAGGTCTGTCATTAGAAGGGTAGGGTATATGTTGAACTAAAAGTAAATCAACCGAGATCCTGCAAGGTGCTCAGCTGGGTTTGATATTTTCATTCCAGTGGCAGCGAAATGCCCTGTCAGTGCTTTTTGATGACTGCTCTTTGTATCTCTGCTCCTCTGTTCATCCTGTTCCTCTCGCAGGGTCATGGCACTCATGCAGGGCTGCATAGTAATCAGATTCTCATTAAGGTTTGTCTCTTCTCTGCTGCCATTGCCTTCATCTCCAAGCCGCTCCATGTCCGGGACGGCCGTCTCCCTTCATGGCCCCTGAGATCTTGCTCTGTTCCCTCACTATCCCTCAGTCTGAGGTTTTCAGTGCTCTTATTGTTTCTCCTTTGTCTTTCCCTTCCATCTGTTTTTCCTGTCTCCTTGTATTGACGACTCACATGCACAGATGGTCTTTCCTCGTTACGATCACAGCTATATCTCGGCCGATCAGCCCAGCTTCCAGAGGCGTATGCTGAAGGTAGCATGTGTGCAAGGCATGTGCAGACACTCCCCTTACTACATCTTCATCTTCCTCGTTTTTAACCCATGTCCTTTTGCGTGATTGCTTGTATTATTGTTTGTGTGTCTAAGTATTTACCATCAAATAACCTCATGTGTGAAGGATCAGAGCATTGCATGCAAGTTTGCTGTTTTAGTGAATGAGGCTGATGCAGGGTGGATCTCACGAAAAAATATCTGGGTCATATTTTACCACATAATGAAAAACAACAACAAAACAATAGACTTTATATTTTGGATAAGGAAATGTATCTAAAATAATGTCACTTTGCAAAGATTTGTTCTTGGCCATGATTAATCATTATTATTTGCATCCAAAATAAATGTTTTTGTGTATATAATATATGTGTGTACTGTGTATATTTATTATGTTTATATAAATACACACATGCATGTATTTAAGAAAAAACTTTTGATTGTATATAATATATATATATATATATATATATATATATATATATATATATATATATATATATATATATATATATATATATATATATAAATGTAAATACATGTTAATATATAACATTATTTACAAAAGATAATGAAACAAAAAAAAAAACTTAAAGAGTATGTTATTTTTGCTTTTCTTGTGTTTATGTTTTGCTGTGACTTACTTGAGGAATTTATTCTATATCACATGTCTATGTTTCCATCAGGGTGATCAAGGACAAGCTGGGCCACCTGGACCTCCAGGCCCTCCTGGAGCACCCGGTGCAAGAGGGCCCCCAGGAAACACAGGGAAGGACGGTCCCCGCGGCCCACCGGGAGAACCAGTAAGACGCTCCGCTCATTTTACCTGCTTCTGTGATGCCTTAAAAAATACACGTTTCCTTTTTTAAAAGGGTCATCTCTTGAATATTGTTCAGGCTAAAACAGGATTATTTGAATCTTTTCTAAATGCTCAAATATAACAACTCAAATCAAATCACGAACAGACTATACCTATACCAGGTCCAGTCAAGGCAAATACATTTTGCATAACCTCTGAAAGATATTGACAGATCTTATTCTCTTAATTTACTTTAAAGTTAGTTTCATAAATTATGTGTGCATTTTCATAAATGATAAGTGCATTCACAGTGGCCTGAAAAAAGAGGATTATTTAAACTGAAAAAAAAGGTGCAGAAACATGGTGTAGAAAAAAATTATTTATAATTATTACAGAGAAACACAGAGCAACATTGTAACAAATTGAAGTAGAGGAGTGAAATAGTACATTCTTGTAAAATGTCATCCAATAATCCATTTCATTCAACCCCTTATTTTTTTTTTTACAGTGGATTTGGATGCTTAAGCCATACTTAAATTGAACTAAACTTAACTGAAATAAAACTACACAACAAGACTAAAAAAGTGACCAACAAAACAAAAAGTTAATTAATTAAACAAAATAGAATCTCAAAAGCAGAATGGAAACTCTTCTAAATGTCCATTATTACTTAACAATAAACACTAAAAAGTCTTATTCTTTACTGAAGACATACAAAATTACACTTAATTGTATCATTTATTCTGGGAGTGCAGTCCCATGCAAAGCACACAGGGAACTACAAATCTGTTGCCCAATTTGTTACTGTTTGTCAACAAAACCCACTAATGATTCATGCAGTCTCAACAAAAAATCATTATGTTTGCTTAAACATAATCACATAATGAAAATAGCTGTGACAAATGTTCAAGAATTGTGCTTGCTCAGCTCATTGTAACAAGAGTTATTTTAAAATGTTATTTAAAAGCATACACGGAGTAAGCGAATGGTGTGGGGCACCAACTAACACCACAAACTTAGATTTATATATATATATATATATATATATTTTTTTTTTACCTAGGGGGGCCTAATTGTACAATTGGATTTATCATTGAAGCTGTTTTTATACTATAGCAGCCTGTGGTTTACAACAGGTTGTACATTAGAGGTTAAAGGCATTAGCGTTGCTCCGCTCTGGCCTCTGTCATCTGACGGTTGTGTTTTGTTGAGAGAGAGAGGTTAGAGGGGAAAGGGGCAAATTCAGTTCATCATCCCCCCGGCGGGGCGTTTGAAAACCACAGTCTATGCCAGTGCACTGCTGTTCACCTAAAGCTAAACCAAATATAGACTTTAAGGCTAAAGACTCATCTGGTTTGGGTAAGACACAGCCACAGTGTGTTCTTGACAAGCTCTGATGTTTCTGAACGTCCCAAAAGGAGATATGGCACAAATCCAGGATCAGGAACAGTCCTACCACCATTTCTCGCTTTAGGTTGCTTCAAATTAAGTTCATACTTTTTAGTTTCTTATCATGAATGCAGTTTAATTTGGAATAAAAACGAACTAGAAATGGTTTTATTTCTCTCAAACTGGGCTGGTTCTCAGTGGTACTGTATACTGGTCTGTCCATTTATTTTGCAATACCATGCAGAAATTATTTCTGCATAGCGGCAACTTATGTGAGCCGGTATATCCTCTCTTCTGTAGAAGTCTGTAATGCTGCTCTTATTAGATTTTTAGTTCCACAAGCCAAGGTTTTGACTATCAGCAGTAAATCTGCAGCATATTATAGCTTACTCTGACCAACAACTGTTCATTCATATATGAAGAAGCCGTCTGACTGACATTTTAAATTACCAAACTCACTTTGCTTGATTTTATATGACATTTGGGGGTTTGGCAAACATCTGGGAAATCTCATTTACTCAGGATTATCTGCATCAAACTATAGTTCAAATATATTTATGTGTGTGTGTGTGTGTGTGTATGTATGTATGTATGTATATGTATATATATATATATATATATATATATATATATATATATATATATATATATATATATTGTGAAATTATTGCTTTTTACATCAAGGATGTAATAATTTGATTAAA